>NC_072481.1:85400466-85632966 GCF_027574615.1 Eptesicus fuscus
TAGTCTTCTTTCCTATATTTTAAGAATACGATTAGTATTGTATTATTGTGAATATGACAGATCAGTGTTCAATATCCTTTCCAACATTTTTCTACTGTGCATTTTTGTACATATCTTGGAATCTCTTGCATCTAAGGTTATGAGTACAATTTAGGGTCCAGAAAGTAAATCAATTAGATGCACTTACCTAAGATTTAGAAGGTGAAAGTGAGACAGGCTATTTCTGCTATTCAATTTTCCTAGCAAGCACGGGTGGGTGGGAAATTGGTGTTTCCGCTGCAGCATCAGTGTTGAACTGCAGAGTTGGGGAGTGAGTGGAGAGGAGGTGCATTTTGCTGGTAGAAGTCATAGCTGACTTTTTGGTTGGGGTGATGGGGGTGAAGTTCAAAAGGTGACAGCTTCCTTGTTTGGCAGGAGGCTTCCTCATTACAAAAGAGGCTCCTTTGGTGACTGAGTTTTGTAACTTTGGGAGTCAGTCCTGAAACCTAACTTAGAGACGGTTTTCTTGGCCTTCCCAGCAATCCAGTTTTACATTACACTTAAAACTTGTAATAAACCTGCTTCTGCTAAACTAGCTAGAGTAGATTTTGTTCTTTGCAACAATATCATTTAATATAGTTTTAAAATCATAATTAAGTAGAAATATCCTCAAATCTTAGAAAGAAGATGATAATAGAGAGAGATTTGTGTCAGATAAAATATATCATAGGCCAGTTTACTGGTCTTTATGAATTATACTAGAGGCCCGGTGCATGAAAATTCATGCACTGGAGGGGGGGGTCCCTCAGCCTGGCCTGCCCCCTCTCACAGTCCTGGAGCCCTCAGGGGCGGGAGGCGACCTGGCAATCAGGGGAAGGTGATGCCCCATCACACCTCTGCTGCTGCCACTGCCGGCAGCGCAAGCCTCGGCCGGCCCTGGTTACCTGAGCCTCGGGTGTTCCTGGGCGGCTGGGCGCTGCCATTTGAGGCTTGCCTGTGCCTCGAGCTGGCCCTGTGCATCTGGGCAGCCGCCATCCAAAGCTTGCCTGTGCCTCAGGTTGGCCCTGGGTGGCTGGGGGGCTGAAGTGACTGGGGGACTCTGGAGGCAGGCATGCAGACCCAGACTTGCCATGTGCCTACTGCCCCTGCGGGGCTGAGAGGACTGGGCACCGCCATCTTGTGGCTGTGGGCGCCACCATCTTTGTGGGAGTGACAGTCAATTAGCATATTTCCTCCTTATTGGCTGTGGGCACTGCCATCTTTGAGGCGGGCAGTCAATTAGCATATTTCCTCCTTATTGGCTGTGGGCACTGCCATCTTTGAGGGCGGGCAGTCAATTAGCATATTTCCTCCTTATTGTCTGTGGGCACTGCAATCTTTGCAATGATGTGAGGGTCAATTAGCATATTCCCTCTTTATTAGATAGGATATAAAACAATACTTATGTTTCTCAATACAATCATGTATTGCTTAATGATGGGGATATGTTCTGAGAAATGGGTGGTTAGGGGATTTCATCATTGGGTGAACATCGGAGACTGCACTTACACAAACCTAGATGATGTAGTCTACTGCACACTTGGCTATATGGTATAGCCTATTGCTCCTAGGCTACAAACCTGTATAGCATGTTACTATGTTGAATACTATAGGCAATTGTAACACAATGGTCAGTATTTCTGTATCTAATCATAGAAAAGGTGCAGTAAAAATACAGTACCCTATATAATAAAAGCCTAACATACAAATTGTCCCCTCAGGCAGTCATTTGACTGGGGAGTTCGACCACTCGCTATGACATGCACTGACCACCAAGGGGCAGCACGGAACACGGCAGGTGTTGGCGACATGATGCCGACAGCAGGCGGCAGAGGAGGCGCTGCTGGCCCTGATGGGCTCTGATGAGAGTGGGACCGTGGCAGGATGGTGAAGCAGGTGAGTGGGCGGCGCCAAGGTGGGTGTGAGAGGGGGGTCCACCCTGAGGGACCTCTAGTAAAAGATAAAAATGGTTCACCTCTACATGAATGGAGCTTGCTGGACTAGAAGTTGCTCTGGGGAAGTCAGTGCAACCAAGGTCTGTGTCCTTGACAGGAATCAAACCTGTGATACTTTGGTTTGAGGGTCAATGCTCTAACCACTGAGAAAAACCAGCCAGGGCTAAACTTAATGTGTTTTAACTTTTTGATTATTTCATAATAACATTTAGCTCAAAACACAAATATGTACAGCTATACAAAATATTTTTTTCCTTGTATCCTTACTAGAGGCCCAGTGCATGAAATTCGTGCACGGGTAGGGTCCCTAGCGGCTGCCGGCTGCCGGCTGGGTCCTTCCTTTGTTCCGCGTTGCCCTCTGGTGGTCAGCGCATGTCATAGTGAGAGATTGAACTGGTCGGTCAAACTCCTGAGGGGACACTTTGCATATTAGGCTTATATAGATATAGATATAGATATAGGTATAGATATAGATATAGATATAGATATAGATTCTATAAGCATTTTTCTATTTTTAATTTTTTTACTTTTTAAACATTTTTGTTAAAAACTAAGACACAGCCCTGGCTAGTGTTGCTAAGTAGTTAGAGAGGCAGCCCATGAGCCAAAGGGTCTCAGGTTCAATTTGCAGTCAAGAGCACCTACCTGGGCTGCAGGTTAGCTTCCCACCTCCAGTGAGGTGCATGTGGGAGGCAACCAGTCGATGCATCTCTCTCACATCGATGCTTTTTTTTTCTCTTTCTCTCTTTTCCCTTACCTCCCTCCCTTTCACTCTCTCTGAAAAGCAATGGAAAAAATATCCTCAGGTGAGGTTTAACAAAAACAAAACAAAACAAAGCAAAAAAAAAAAAACCCCCAAAAAAACCCACACAAAAACTAAGACACAAACACACTCGTTAGCCTAGGCCCGCACAGGGCCAGGATCATCAGCATCCCTGTCTCCCACCTCCACATCCTGTCCCAGTGGAGGGTGTTCAGGGCAGTACCACACATGGAGCTGTCATCTGTGACAGCAGTGCCTTCCTCTGGAACTCCCCCTGAAGGACCTGCCTGAGGCTCTTCTTGAGGAGGTGTCACTCTTCTCAGAAATGTGTCCGTGGTGGTACGCTAGGTGTGCTCCTTTTTGTCCTCATGGATTCGCTTGTAAGTAGATTAGGTACTGTAATCATTCCTCGCTATTAAGGAAAATCTCTATGTATGTATATCCCTGGTCTCTCTGTGTATCCAAATTTTCTTTTTTTATAAGGACATTAATCATATTGAATTAGGGTCCACCTATATGATCTCATTTACCCTTCCTCGCCTCTTTAAAGATCTGTCTTCAAATACAGTTACATTCTTAGCTACCAGAAGTTAGGGTTTCAACCTATAATTTGGAGAGAACATAATTTAGCCCATAACACAGTTGAATTCTAAGATCATATACAATTGACATACAACTGATTCCTAGAATCTTGAAGGAAATAGCAATTATTATAAGGACAATGGAGTGATTTGAGAATAAACAATCAATGGGTTGCTCATGTTTCAGCTCAGGAATCAGAGCAGCACTGCCTGATTCCCAACTCCCTAAGATAGTGGGACAATGATTCGCCTCCCACTGCATGCTCTTATCTAAGAACCAAGGCCCAGCCATAGTGCTTTGAATCTACTGAGAATGCTAAGCCATTTTCTAAAATATTTTTTTTTGTTACCTGAAATGGGCATATTTATATTTCTCTGAGACTTCAAGCTGATCACTTCCCCTAATTCTGCAGTATTTTTCTCTAAGCCTCTTGTTGGTATTTTTCTGTTTTCTCATTTTCATAAAAGGACAAATCTTGTCAGACATAAAATCTTACTCCACCCCTACTCCCCAACCACTCCATTCTGAGTTGATTAAGTACATGAAAACTCCATTTCCCAGAATGCACTGTACCTGGTAAGGACTCCACCTCCCAGGATGTAATGTACCTCTGCTGGTCTTCCGAACTGCCTGCACCATTTTTGTTTTGTTTGTCTTTTAGTTACATTCTCTAAATCGATGTAAAACGTGTAAAGGCCGAAATATCATCTGAAATGAAATAAAAATAGGCTGTATTCAGATTTTTTTCCTTCAGCCCTAAATGCCAGAATACAGTAGAACATTGTTTATAGAATTTTGAAAGAGAGGAAAAGAAAAAGCCCTATGACCCTTAAATTTATACCCATGCAAAGCTTCATTTAATGGGTGAAAGGCAACAAAAAGAACCTCTATTATAGGGCAGTTTATTGGTCTTTACTAATTACACAAAACCATAACTTAGCTTTTTCTATGTACATTTTAAAGATGCAGAGAAAAAAGTCATTACCCAAAAATGTTGTTTTCAAATTCTGCAGCCGAGGAACAGTTTGTCCCTATAATGCCTCACCCAACTGTTCTTTTTCTGCTTCTGATGCTGTAATTTCCCAGCATCAGAAATGCTTCTTTAGCCACATCTTCACCCACTGTTCTAAATTCTTTACTTCTTTGTTGACCACTTAAAACAAGAAATAATGCTGTTATATGCCAGCATTTACTAACAATGACCAAAATTTTCACACGGCTGATACAAAAAGTGCTCTTTTTGCCCTGCATGGAAGCAGTATTACCAAGACTAGCATAAAGGACATTTTCATTGCCAAGTTTCTTGGATATTAATTTTTTTCATCTTTTAAATGTATACAGTCATGTGCTACATAACAACATATTGGCCAACGATGGACTGCATGTATAACAGTAGCCCCATAAGATCATAATGGTGTTGAAAAATTCCTAACACCTAGTGACAATATAACCATCTTAACATTGTAGCACACACATAACTCATGTGTTTGTGGTGATACTGGTGTAAACACACCTACTGTGTTGCCAGTTGTATACTGCACATGCAATTATGTACAGTATCTAATACTTGATAATAATAATAAACACTATGTTACTGGTTTATGTATTTACTGTACTATACTTTTATCATTACTTTAGAATATACTTTTTAAAAAAAAAGTTTGCTGTAAAACAGTATGCCATGTTTCTCCAGCCTCATACATCTCATGTTTACTGTGTCTCTTGATTGCACCATTTTATCTTATGCTTTTGATTTAATCTCATGTTGTTTTGCTCATCATGGCCACTAAATGTACAAAATCCATTGATAATGTGGCCAGTAAGAGGCCATGTCAAGTGATTGACCTGGAAACAAAATTAAAAATTATTAAGGACTAGGAAGATGAAAAATTAGTCATGGTCATTGCTTGCCAGTCAGGCATGTGCCATTCTACCATAATTACAATCTTGAAGAACAAAAATGAAGTGATGAGTTGTTAAAGAATCTGCTTCATTGAAGGCAGCAAGACCTACAAAAAATTGAGAAGGGCTTATATCAGACATGGAGAAACTTCTAATGACCTGCAATGAAGACCAGACATAGAAGTGTATTATTCCTCTCAGCATCATGATGATCATGGCCAAACAAAAAAAGTTTGTTTGTGACGTTGAAAAAAAAAAAGGCTAGACCCAACTATGATGATGAATTTATTGCTAGCCTGGGTGGTTTAAAGGATTCAAGAAACATTATTTATGACATAATATGAAAGTGAGTTGGTGAGTCTTTGAGTGCTAATGTAAAGGCAGCTGAAGAATTTTTGGAAACTCTAGATAAGTTGATTGTGGAGATAAATTATTTGCCAGAGCAAATATTCAATATGTATGGAATTCCTCTATTTTGGAAACAGGTGCCTGAAAGGATTTTCATCCATAAGGAGGCCAAATCAATGCCAGGTTTCAAGACTTTTCAGGGTAAGATAACAGTCTTGCTTGGGGGCAATGTTGCAGGTTATAAGTTGAAACCCTTTATGATCCTGCACATTGAGAACCCCGGGGCCTTTAAAGTTATCAACAAGCATACAGTGCCAATGTATACAGGAGAAATAAGAAGTCATGGGTGACCCAGCTCCTCTTCCATCATGCCCTCCTGAATTGTCTTGCCAGTGAAATGGAGAAATACTGTTTGGATTCACATAACTTTCAAGATTTTGCCCTAGCCAGTTTGGCTCAGTGATCTTGGACTTCCATTATCCAGAATTGTGAAAAAATAAATTTCTGTTGTTTAAACCACACTGTCTGTGGTATTTTGTTATAGCAGCCAAAACAAACTAATAAAAACATTATTTTGAATATTGTCTTATTTGGCTTTATTTATGTACTAGAGGCCCGGTGCACAAATTTGTGCACAGGTGGAGTCTCTTGGTCTGGCTGGCAATTGAGGCATACTGGGGGACTGGCTGGCTCGGGGGAGGGACCCTGGGAGGTTGGCCGGCCGGCCCCTGATTGGGGACTGGGGGATGGGCCGCGGGAGGTTGGCCATCTGGCCCCCCTGATTGGGGCTGATGGGGGGGCCGGCTGGTTGGGGGGTGGTTGGCTATGGGAGTACACTGACCACCAGGGGGCAGCTCCTGCATTGAGCTTCTGACCCCTGGTGGTCAGTGTGCATCATAGTGACTGGTCGACCAGTTGTCCCGGTTGTTCTGGTCGTTCGGTTGTAACAGTTGCTTAGGCTTTTATATATATATAGAGTAGAGGCTCGGTGCACAAAATTCGCACACCGGAGGGGTGGTCCCTCAGCCTGGCCTGCTCCCTCTCGCAGTCCAGGACCCCTTGGGGGATGTGCAACTGCTGGCTTAGGCCCGCTACCCGGGGCAGTTGGGCATGCCCCTTGCAGTCCAGGACCCCTCACTCTTTACCACCCGCCTGCTTGCTGCTCCTTAAAACTTGGCTCGCTGCTCCTTAGCACTGCCGCAGAGGCGGGAGGGCCTCCCGCCACCGCTGCTGTGCTTGCCAGCTGTGAGCCTGGCTTCTGGCTGAGCAGCGCTCCCCCTGACCACCAGGGGGCAGCTCCTGCATTGAGCATCTGCCCCCTGGTGATCAGTGTGCATCATAGCCACCAGTTGTTCTGGTTGTTCCACCATAAAGGTCGTTTAGGCTTTTATTATATAGATTTTAGTGGGAAGCTAGAAAAGCTGGGTTAAGGGCTAATAGATGGCATTTAAAATTTTAAATTATAAAGTGTTTTCAGCAAACAAAAATCATAATGAACACCAAGGTACTCATCACCCCGCTTAAAAAATAAACCATTATAGGTTCAATGACAGTCCCTGTCCCCTGTTCTCCTCCCTCCCCAACTGAGATCACTAATTTCTTGAATTTGGTGTCTACCATCTTTATACATATTACTAGAGGCCTGGTGCCTGGTGCGTGGGGGTGAGGGGGTGCCTCAGCCTGGCCTGTGCCCTCTCGCAATCCAGGATCCCCTGGCCTGTGGGGATCGGGCCTAAACCAGCTGTGGGACATCCCCTGAGGGATGTAGCAGTGCCCCAAGTGGCAGGCGGACAGGGAGGAACCTGAGCCAGGGCCAGGCGCTGCACTGCTCGCACTCATCCTAGCCCGCTGAGCCTGCCGCTGCTGCTTGGTAGTGCTGCTGTGGAGGCGGGAGAGGCTCCTGCTGCCGCAGCTGTGCTCACCAGCTGAGAGCCTGGCTTCTGGCTGAGTGGTGCTCCCCCTGTGGGAGCGCACTGCACCAGGGGGCAGCTCTTGCATTGAGCATTTGCCCCCTGGTGGTCAGTGCACGTTGTTCTAGTCGTTTGGTCATAATGGTCACTTAGGCTTTTATATATATAGATTATTTTTCTATAACGTGTTTTTTAAATTTTATTTTTACTGTTGACACTATTACAAGTGTAGCCATTTCCACCCCCTTTGCCTACCTCCACCCAGCCTGCACCCAGTGCTCTTTTATATGGACAGTAGGACCTCATTAAACCATTGATAGGTTCTGTGACTTTACACAAAAGGATGTATAACAAAACCAATTTTATCATAGGCTAATTCATATAAACAGTTAAGTTCCTGTGGCATCTCATCAACCTTATAACAAAACAACATTGAACAAAATGATGTTATTTGAGGACTTGCTGTATTTTTCAATTTTACATAAATACTAGAGGCCTGGTGCACAAAATTTGTTCATGGGGGAAGGGGTTGTATGTCCCTCAGCCCAGCCTGCATCCTCTTCAATCTGGGACCCCTCAAGGGATGTCCAACTGCCCATTTAGGCCCGATCCTGGTGGGATCGGGCCTAAACGGGCAGTCGGACATCGCTCTCACAATCCAGGACTGCTGGCTCCCAACTGCTCACCTGCCTGCCTGCCTGATTGCCCCTAACTGCTTCTGCCTGCCAGCTTCAACACCCCCTAACCACTCCCCTGCCAGCCTGATCAACGCCTAACTGCTACCCTGCTGAACTGGTCGCCCCCAACTGCCCTCCCCTGCTGGCCCAGTCACCCCTAACTGCCCTCCCTTGCCAGCCTGGTCACCCCTAACTGCCCTCCACTGCCAGCCTGGTACCCCTAGCTGCCCTCCCTTGCAGGCCTGGTCACCCCTAACTGCCCTCCCTTGCTGGCCTAGTCCCCCCCCAATTGCCTTCCCCTGCTGACCCGGTCACCCCTAACTGCCCTCCTTTGCTGGCCTGGTCACCCCTAACTGCCCTCCCCTGCAGGCCTGGTCACCCCTAACTGCCCTCCCTTGCTGGCCTGGTCACCCCTAACTTCCATCCCCTTCAGGCCAGGTCCCCCCCAACTGCCCTCCCCTGCAGGCCTGGGTTCCCCACAACTGTCCTCCCCTGCAGGCCTGGTCCCCTCCAATTGTCCTCCCCTGCAGGCCTGATCACCCTCAACTGCCCTCCCTTGCAGGCCTGGTCCCTCCCAACTGCCCTGCACTGCTGGCCATCTTGTGTCCACATGGGGGCTGCCATCTTTGACCACATGGGGGCGGCCATCTTGTGTGTTGGAGTGATGGTCAATTTGCCCATTACTCTTTTATTAGATAGGACTAGAGGCCCAATGCATGAAATTTGTGCAAGGGGCTCAGCCCTCGCAGCCCCGGCTGCCTCGGCCAGCCCTGGCTTCATCCAGAAGGTCGTCCAGAAGGTCGTCTGGATGGTTGTTCTACTGTTTGGTCTAATTAGCATATTAGCTCTTTATTACATAGGATTATTGAACTGTTTTTTGTCCTTCCAACTTCCTTTTTCTTCTCAACTTTATGTTCTGGGGTTTATTCATGCTGATATAGATAAGTAGATAGAAGGTTATATCTGCTTTTTACATTTTTTAATGAATACATCACTTTCTATACATTATATTCTTGCTGGAGTTTAGCATGTTTTAGTTTTTTATTATTTAGCAATGCTGCTAGGACAATCCTTGACTAGGGTTTCTCCAGGTTTGGAGTTGCTGAGTCACAGTTGTGAGTAGTTTCAAATTTGCTACATGTAGCCCAAAATTTTCTCCAAATTGCGTGTATCAATTCATGCTCTCATCAGCTGTGTCTGAGAGCTCCTGTCATCTCCTACACTTGCCAACACAATGTGTTGTCAGAATTGGAAAATTCGCATCAATCTTATGGGTATGAAATCTCACAGTTTTAGTTTTTATATCTGTAAATTATTCCTGAGATTGAACATTTTAAAAAATGTTTTTGATGATTTGAATTTCATCTTCCATGAAGTCTGTTTACATACTTTGTCCATTTTTCTATTGGTTTGTCTTTTTAAAACACTCTGTAGAGTATTTTAGTCCTTTCAGAGAGCTATAACAAAATATCATAGTACAGGTGGTTTATAAACAACAGAAGTTTAATTCTCATAGCTGTGAAGGCTGGGAAGTCCAAGATCGAGTTGCTGGCACATTTGGTGTCTGGTCAGAGTCATCTTCTTGCTTGATGGAGAGCCATCTTTTTACTGAGTCCTCACAGTGGCAGAGGGCTGAGGGAGCTCTCCGGGGTCTCTTTAAAAGGGTGCTAATCCCATTCATAAGGGCTCCATCTCATCATCTAATCAAGCCCAAAGGAGAGTCTATATGTTTAGCTTATATGTGAGTATTACTGAAGAGTCACGTGAATCTAAAATACATTACTCTTCACAATGATATTTTAAGCACGTTTATAATTATTAACGAATATATGTTAATTGATAGCATTTCTTACTTTATATTAAATCAAGTTGCATATTTAGTTTACTCTTAAGAATACATTTTCAATTAAGTTACCCAATTTATGACTGTCAGATGAACTTTCTGTGGCTCAGAAGAAAGTTTATTCATATTTTAAATAGTAAGCAATAAGACTGTTAGCAAACAATTTTTATTATTAAAAAAGTTAAAATTGTAAAACAACTCAAACTACAATATTTCAATTCACTGATTTTATAGTTAATTTCATTTTTAAAAATTTTACTATTATTTTAATAACAATAATTCTTCCTTATTAACTCATTTTTTTGTTTATTATTGTTAATCTTCACCCAAGGATATTTTTTCCATTAATTTTTAGAGTGAGTGGAAGGGAGAGAGGGAGAGAGAGAGAGAAAAGAAAAATATTGATATGAAAGAGACACATTGATTGGCTGCCTCCTGCAGGTGTCCCGACCAGGGCAGGAATTAAACCTGCGACCATTAGGTGCACAGTCCGGTGCTCTAACCATCGAGCAACACTGGCTAAGGCTTAACTCACTTTTTTATAGTTTAATGCAAAGTGTTTCAAAAGTCAGTTTGTATTTGAAAAATCTTCCATTCAGATTTTTCTTGGCACCAGGGCATGCAGAAAGGCTGCTCTACAACAGATTTTATCTCTCTATATAAATATAGCTTTGTGGGAAAGTTTTCAGTTCAAAATTGATTTCTTGAATATCCTTAAAGTGTATATCATGTTTCAAATAAAATATAAATTGTTTAAAGAATTATGAATTCTCTTGGATTGGGTAAATTTTATTCACTGAAAAAAAAATATATATAGTAGATTTTTTTTTAGGCATATAGCCTACCTGCTATGGACATGCACTTTGGTGGGTATGATGGTGGAGAGGGTGATGGAAGGGAACAGAGATCGAGATCTTGAGAGAGCAAAAGATGGAGCAAGTCAGGAGGGAGAAGGAGAAGAGAGAGAGAGAGATAGAGAGAGAGAGAGAGAGAGAGAGAGAGAGAATAGGCAGACTGGCTTGAAGTAGAACACAGGTTTGAGGTGTTGAGAGAAATGGTAGTCGCCACTCTCGGAAATTCCATCTGGGTGGTTTCTTATGTGTCTGCAATAAAACTCTTGCACAATAAATGAAGAGAAATATATAAAAGTTTAAATTTTATTGGGTGTAAAGCTCTTAAAGAACTCTTGCTCACCACGAATCTAAGGATGACTGAGTTAGAGTGAATGAACCCCTGCTAACAGAGTGTTAGCCCCGCTGTTTCCTTCCCTGCACTGCAGCTCCGCGCTCTCTCCTGGACCACATTCCCTTGCCATGATGGACCACAAGCAGCTGAAGCAGAAAGTGACCTGCCTAGACACGGGAGAAAAGATTGTGTTAGGACCTAAACGTAAACTTCATGCAGTACGAAAGGCTATCCACTGGAGATGGGAATGATAGAACAGAGGCAAACAAATGGGAATACACTTTCACATAAACACTCTTGTCAGTGCTGCTTGCTAACAGATGCATTTAGGTAAATGCTGTTACCTCAGAAGTGTTATCTTCTGGGGATCCTTATCATAATTTTATTTTAAATCTGAACAGCTGTTGTTTAACTACCACAGACCACAATTTATCTACAGCTTGGGGCCATAAAGTTAGCTTTAATGCACTCTGCTTCTCCCCCCACCCCTGTATTTGATTTAATTTCCATGCATCTGACACTCACATGCTATATACTATTTGCATATTTCAATATGTACTTTTGCAAACCCCATAAGTACTCAGGTACTAAAAGTGGAAGAATAAATAAAAATGGAAGTTCCCAATGAGAAATTATAAAAGAACGGAAGAACAGCTCTCAGGTCTTACTTGTAAAATCTTCTGAACAATAATAGCTCCTTCAGGACAACAAAGCAGGTTTTCCTAAGGTGGTTGGTTTATGGTGATTGTAGAAAAACGGATGTTTGCTTTGGCAGTGAAACACAGCACACGTATGTGAATGGAGCCCTAGGGTTTCCACACAGTAACAGAGAGGGAACTTGGTCTCTACTTAAAAAATCAACAAATGTGGCCACTTCCATAACCCGAATGCTTTCTAAAATAAATATACATGGCTTTTCATTCATGGGGTTTTCAAAAATGGGATTGCAGTTCCAAACAAAATAGAACTCTGGGAAAATAGGAAGGGAATAGTAAGTCACTCTTGGGGAAAGGTTGACAAAGGTCTCTCAGGGTTAGTGTGTATTTAGCAAAGGAGCTTTGCGAGCAGGGGCCTGAGCTAACCTAGGGCTTCAGCAGCAACTAGATGGAAAATCCGCTTTGATCAGGGTTAGATGGGCCTTAGACTGCTCTCCAGTCTTAAATTAACTACAGCATCTGAGAACTTCCACACACAGGTCGGAAAACTCAAAAATCTTTTTCTCTTCTCAGCTCTGTTAGCCTGGTTTTCAGAGACTCCTGCAAATCAGGACCCCACACTTCCATCTCTTCTCCCATTCTCCGAGGTAACAGCAACCTGTTGGCACTGAGTGTGGCTTTCAGTTATTCAGGGAGGCCTGGGGGCCACAGCACTTTTTGAATCCTTGTTTGTTGTAATCAAGTTACAGAAGGAGGTGAGATGTGATCCTTATTACAACAGAATGAGGCAGGCTCTGGGCTCAGTGATTCAACTTACTGATTTAATTAGTAGTTTTCTGCCAGCCAATGGTTAGTGCTGAAAGGATGATTTCACAGGTGCCCTCACACCTATTAGTAAAATCAGTAAGTGCAGGAAAAGCATCCTCACTGACAAGATTCATCATAAGAGCAAGATAGTCACACACCTGCCCTAAAGGTGAAGCCCAAAAGGGGAATCATGGTGCACAGGTTTTTATTTTTTGTTTTGTTATTTTTTCTTTCCTGCCCCATTATTGCTCATGGAAATGGAAATAGTTCAGTTAGAAACAAAGTAACAGAGAGAAAGGTGGGAAGGATTTGCAGGGCCTATTTGGGGAGTTTAGTTTTGCATTATGCTGATGATGTCATTATTATAAAGTTTGAACACTGAGTACGTTTTCACTTTAGCCTTTCATTACTTGTGCTTCCAAGAAGTCCTAGAATTCGAAATAACTGAAAATGGGACTAGACATTTTAAGGGGAGTTGGTACCCCTAGTTTCATGAGATGCTTTGACTCTGTGAAAATTCTGAGCTGATTTTCAAACCAAAGAGAGTGCGATAAGCTGCAGTAATCACCACCTGGCACTTGCCCAGCACCTTTCATCTGAGGGTTTCAAAGAGCCTGACAAGCGTTAATTAAGGAAGCCTCACAATGCCCAGTGGGACGGATGAGAGGTAATCTCAGCACTTTGGGAGGGAATGCAAGAGCTTCTCTCTTTGCTGCCCTCTCTTCTGAACAGCTCTCAGGTACTTGACACAGAAAGGCATGGAACCAAAGGCAAGGGCTGGGCGGGGAGAAGGCCATTTCTCCTGAATCTTTAAAGGAATGTGGGCTACTTTCTTGGGAGAGATGTGACTGGACTATGGTGACATCTCTCTTCTTACCCAAGGCCCAAGAAGGTTATCAGTGAGCAAGGGGAGTATGTTGTTATGTTATTTTATTTGTAACAGATGGAATTTAGCACAGCTCCAGGAGCATGGTCCCCAGAAAGAAGCTGACCCTCAGTATGGAAGTAAGGGGGAGGGAAGGCACCTACTGCTGAGTCACCCACACTAGATGGTTCCTGCTGTGCTGTCCATGCTCTCCTTTAGTCTCCCAGTTGACTATGGCCCCAAACTAATCCTCTTTTTCTCAAGCCACTTCACACGGGATCATAGCTTTGAGGACTGTGACTGGAGATGCTTATCTGACCAATATGGAATTGAGATGAATCATTTTTCTAAATTTATTTTGGTCCACTGATAATTGATTTTTATTTTATTTTTTTTAAAATATATTTTATTGATTTTTTTACAGAAAGGAAGGGAGAGGGATAGAGAGTTAGAAACACCGATGAGAGAGAAACATCAATCAGCTGCCTCCTGCACACCCCCTACTCGGGATGTGCTCACAACCAAGGTAGATGCCCTTGACCAGAATCGAACCTGGTACCTTTCAGTCTGCAGGCCAATGCTCTATCCACTGAGGCAAACAGGTTAGGGCAGAGAATCTTAAGAATATAGAGACATTAGGGGAGAGAGAAAGTAGGATAGAGAAAAAGAGAATGAGAATGGGAATTTTTGATTGCAGAAGATGAACTATACTGGATATTAATGCATCAATTTTAGTATTATTAGAGACTGCTAAGGATCAAACCACAATTAATTTGGCTGTGAGGATTAGGGAAGCTTTCATGACAGCTGAAATGAATAGGCCTGCTATATTGAGAACTTTTTTGGTGTGTAAGTAGTATATTTTGGAAGTAACTTTTTGTTTTCTCATAGACCATATTCAATCATATATTTAATACCCTATGTTTTACCTGAATGTATATCTCCTAAGAAACTTTCATGGATCTAACCTGTGGACAGGGTGTATATTTTTGGGTGTTTGTACATGATTTCAAATACAAATTCCTTCACTTACTCACCCACTATAGATGGAATGGAGTATACAAAGATCTGTGGGCCACAGGCACAGTCAAGAACTGTAAAGGGCCTGGAAACAACCTCTTAACTCTAAAAGTTTAGCCTGCCACAGTTTCACAGATGCTGGCAGAAGACATGAGCCTATTGGGTAAAAAACAAAGGATCTCAGGTCCTTGCTGGTATGGTCAGGTTGAGCATTGACCTATGAACCAGGAGGTCATGGTTTGATTCCCGGTCGGGGCACATGCCCAGTCTGCAGGCTTGGTCCCCAGTATGGAATGTGTAGGAGGCAGCTGATCAATGATTCTCTCATCGATATTTCTATCTCTCTCCCCTTCTCCCTTCTTCTCTGAAATCAATAAAAATCCTACCTAATAATAGACAAATATGCAAATTGATTGTACCTTCGCTATGCCTGCGATTGGCCAGGAGGCGCGGGGGGGCGGGACTCGGGGTGGCCGATTGAGCTGGCGGGATGCTGAGCTCGCGTTGCCAGTGGTGGCTCGAGCTCAGCGTCTGCGCCATGGCTGTGCTGCAGCACAGAAGGGGCTTCTGGGGCAGCGAGCTCATGTCCCACCGTGGACCATCAAAAGCGGGGAGCTGGGTGACTATCCGCTCAGGCACCAGGCCTTTCAGAAGCCTCTGCCATGCTGGAGGCTTCTGAAAGGCCTGGTGCACCAGTGGACAGGCACCCAGCTCCTCCCGCGATCGAAAGCAAAAGCGTGTAGGGGACCCTACACGTGCATGATTCAATCATGCACTGGGCCTCTAGTATATTTATAAAGCAAAACAAACAAACAAACAAACAAAACACACAAAGGATTTCATTAGTTATAGCCATAGCAACAGCTGTTTCTCTGAACCCCCATTCTCACAGGGTAATGTGAAGAGGACCAGGTGATACCTGTTCATGCCATAGGTTGCATTATAGAAGATGAACCCTGAGATTTTTTCTCAGAAGCAGTAAGCCTGCCTGCCCTTTGTTCTGGAGGGAGACCTTCTCTTTATACTGGACTGTAAGCAAACCTGTCCCTTGCTCCAAAGGGAGACACTATTCCTATTTTCCAAAGCTGTTCAGTATACAAACATCCTGGAATAAAAAACACTCAAGTGCAGAAATAATAGACACCCATAAAAATTGTTTTCTAATAATATCCACCCCTTGTTTCTACACATCCCAGCTTTTGGTGTAGAGCGTGCCACTCTGATTAATCTGAGCAACAGAGCTGGGACTAAGTCCATTCAATATATCTCATATAGCATATAAATTCAAACTATTATCAGCAGCACTCCACTCTGTCAACAGGATTTCCTGGCACCAGGATGAGGCCAGCTTATAGTATTGATCCCATGACTTCAAGGGTCCTAGACTCAACTAGCTGAAAAAACCCTATGAATCATTAAGATTTACCTTAGAAAGCCAGGTAGCTTTCTCCTTTAGTTTCCATTTTGTTTTTTCTCCTCTGCCCAGGAGAATAATCTAGGTACAGTAAGGTGTATTAGTAATAGCACACTTTACCTTGGTCTGCAAGGAGGAAGCCTACAGAAATTATATTATCCACATCAACACTGGCCAGTGAGTTGTGCTGACCTGATGGTGGTGGTGAGCATCTTAGCTAAAGTCAGGGTCAAGGTTCGTATCACCTTTTCTAATTGGGAGACTCTTACTGTAGGGATAACTGCCTGAAGAGTAAGAATAAATAACAGGTCAGTACCCTCTCTGTAATGTTTCCCTGAGTAATTCCCTATGGGCCCATTAGAAGAGATTTATGCAATCACCTGGAAGCTACATGATGTATTGGTGGCATTTGCTTAACCACCTGACAGTTTCTTATGATCCCCCAACCCACCCCAACCCTTACAGCTAGGGTGCAGGTTACCACGTTTTCAGGAGGGAGGAAAGTTAATACTGGCTTCCACATATGGTATCACTGGAAATAAGCATTAAGCAATTTTGGGGACCCCAAAGGGTGCCGGTAAGGGAAAGAAAAAAAAAAAGCATCACGCCTAGGAATTGTTGGGGTGGAATCCTGAATTTTCAAAATAGATCTATATAATATCCTACATCTTTTACCTGATCATTGCTCAGGAAGCATCTGAGAAAAGATAATCCTTTTCTGGGACCTACTACATTTAGTGACTAAACTGCCTCACTAAGGTGTGTGGAAGATGAGTCAAATACATTATTTATTTATAAATTTATAAAAATAGTTTTATTGAGATATAATTTGCACACCATAGAATTTACCCACTCAAGATGTCCAATTCAATGGTTTTTAATATATTCACAGATATGTGCAACCATGATCACAGTTAGTTTTAGAACATTCTTATCACCTCAAAAATAAATCCTGTGTCGTTTAGTATTCCCTCCCCATCCTCCCTAACTTCCAGCCCTAAACAGCCACAGATTACTTTCTGTCTTTACAGGTTTACATATTCTTGATATTTGATATAAATAAAATCATATAGAGGCCTGGTGCACAAAATTTGTGCACGGGTAGGGTCCCTAGGGCTGGCCAGCGATCAGGGCCGATCTGTGAGGTGACCAGCAGGGCAACCAGGGGTTCCCCGCTGGCACCCACTTTGGCCAGCCTGGGGCCTGCGGGCTGGGGGAAGCCCCTGTGTTGAGTGTCTGCCCCCCTGGTGGTCAGTGCGCAACATAGCGACCAGTTGTTCTGCTGTTCAGTCTATTTGCATATTAGGCTTTTATTATATAGGATTCTCTTTTGTGAGTGGTTTCTTTCACTTAGCATTACGTTTTAAAGGTTCATCCATGTGAACACAACTGGGCTTCATTGTTGCTCAACTATCTGTGGATCAGGCCCAGGTCCTAGGGTTCCATTGAGCATCAGCTTTGCTTCAGGCAACTGAGAGAGGAATAAAATTTACTCCACAGGGATAGCTGCCATTTTCAGGTATGACCATGATGCTATGGATTTATGGCCACAGTAGTTGCAAATTTTCCTCCTTTTATGTACAGTATAAGTGGATGTCTCTATGATGGTTGTCTGACAGAAGCCAGTACCTTCTGTACCCTCCAGGATGACTCTTAGTATTAGTAAAAACAGTGGGGCCCTAGCCTATTTTGCTCAGTGATTAGAGTGTCAGCCTTTAGACTGAAGGGTCCCAGGTTCGATTCAGGTCAAGAGCACATACCTTGGTTGCAGTCTCAATCCTCGGCCCTGATCAATGTGTCTCTCTTACATGGATGTTTCTCTCTTAGATTGATGTTTCTCTCTTTTTCTGTCTCTCTCCTTCCCTTCCATTCTGTCTCTCTCTCACACACAAAATCAATGAAAAAAATATTCTCGAGTGAGCATTAATAAAACAACAACAACCCAACCCCAAACCCCCAAACAAATAAGCAAAAAACAAACCGTGGGGCAGACTTGAGCCTGACTAGCAGATTGGAATTTTCCTTCCCAGAGGAGAGTTAGCAATAACCAAATCATTGTTCAGCTGCCTATATTAGAATCTGATTCTTGGGACTGGGCCTATAACTATTGGGTTGAGGGGTTGGGGGCAATTCCTCCTCATTAATAGGCAATAAAATAGAGTACTATTTCTTGCCTGGTTAACCATACAATTGGGTCAACATATTTACTTCCGATTTCCATGGACTTCCCTCTATTGCCATCAATTATCTCTCAAGGCCCTCCTTCTTCCTCTTCCAAAAAGCCATAGATCTGTCAATATTCAATCCTTGTTTCCAAAACAGTCAAAAACTGTGAAGGGTCTGAGATTTAACCCTACTTGCAAGCTACCAAGTTAGCCTGTGTATTAATTATCAATTGCTCAGTAACAATAGTACCACAAAATTAGTGACTTAAAACAAAGCACAGCCATTCTTTCACAGATTCGATGGGTCACAAGTTTAGGCATGGCTTAGCTGGGTCCTCTGCAAGGCTGCATTCAAGATATTAGCCAGAACTGGGTTCTTATTTAAGCGGGACTATAAAAGAATCTGCTTCCATGCTCAGTTGTTGGCAGAGTTCAGTTTCTTGCAGGCTGTGGACTGAGAATTCCATTTCTTGCCATTTCTCAGCTGGAGAACTTCAGTTCCCTGCTATGTGGACCTTTCCAAATGAGCATTTGCTTCCTCAGGGTAGCAAAGGAATATCCTTGTATGATATACATTACAAACATATGTAATATAATCATGCCCATGTAATCACATACATCCTTTACTATATAATCTTGGTTATAAGCAAGTCACAGCTCTTAACCTCAACCAAGGGGAGGACATTATAGGGCATTAATATGAAAATTTGGTGACTACAGAGGCCACTTTAGAGTCTTTCTATCTGCCATAATTTAATGGCTGTTGGCAAAAGACACGAGACTCCTGGGTCAGAGAAAAAAGACTTTATTTTTCACAGTAATAATAATAGCTAGAATATCAGCATTTGTGCCAGTTCTCTGAGCCCAATTCCCAAAGAACTATGTGAAGAGGGCCAGATGGAACCTGTACATCTGTTACAGGAGTGTGTTACCGGAGAAAAACTCTGAGCTTAGGAAACCTGATTCTTTTGTGTGTTTTTTTTTTTTTTTGTTTTGTTGTTGTTGTTAATCCTCATCTAAGGATATTTTCCCCCAATGATTTAAAAAAAAAAAACCAACACATATTTTTATTGATTTGAGAAAGGAAGGGAGATCTAGAAACATCAATTATGAGAGAATTCACTGATCGCCTGCACACCCCACACTGGGGATTGAACGCACAATCCGGGCATATACCCTGACAGGGAATCGAACCATGACCTCCTGGCTCAAAGGTTGATGCTCAACCACTGAGCCATGACAGCCAGGCTCCATTGGTTTTTAGAGAGTCTGGAAGGGAGGGAAGAGGGGAGAAAGATAGAGGTGAGGGGATATATATTTATTGCCATTTTATTGTTCCTATTTTTTAATCTCTTCTCTTCCTCTTTTCTTCTTCTTCTTCTTCTTCTTCTTCTTCTTCTTCTTCTTCTTCTTCTTCTTCTTCTTCCTCCTCCTCCTCCTCCTCCTCCTTCCTTCTTCCTCCTCCTTCTTCTTCCTCCCTTCTTTCCTTCCTTCCTTCCTTCCTTTCCTTCCTTCCTTCCTTCCTTCCTTCCTTCCTTCCTTCCTTCTTTCCAACTGCCTTCCTTCCTTCCAACTGCCTTTTTCTTGCTGCTTTTAATATTCTCTGTCTTTAACCTTTGGCATTTTAATTATGATGTGATCCTTTTTTGGTTCCTCTTGTTTGGGACTCTCTATGATCCCTGGACTTATAAGTCTATTCCTTTTACCAGGTAGGGGAGGTTTTCTGTCATTATTACTTCAAATAGGTTTTTAATATCTTGCTCTCTCTCTTCTCCTTCTGGCACCCCCATAATATGAATGTTGGTAAACTTTCAGTTGTCCCAGAGGCTCCTTATACTATCTTTATATTTTTTAATTCTTTTTTCATTTTGCTCTTCTGATTGGGTGTTTTTTGCTTCCTCATATTTCAAATCATTGATTTGATTCTAGGAATCCTCTACTCTACTGTTGAATCCCTGTAAATGATTCCTTATTTCATTAGTGAATGCTTAATTTTTGACTCGTTCTTTTTAAT
This sequence comes from Eptesicus fuscus, assembly GCF_027574615.1. NCBI lineage: Eukaryota > Metazoa > Chordata > Mammalia > Chiroptera > Vespertilionidae > Eptesicus > Eptesicus fuscus. The sequence continues at coordinate 85,420,591 of NC_072481.1, forward strand.
GTCTTTGAAATTCTCACTAAGGTCCAAGAAAGTCTCACCAAGTCCTTTGAAACTCTCATTAAGACCCTTGAGAAACCTTATAACTATTGTTTTGAACTTTGTATCTAGTAGTTTGCTTGCTTCCATTTCATTTAGTTCTTTTTCTGGAGATTTCTTATTCTTTCATTTGTGACCTATTTCTTTGTCTCCACATTTTGGCTGCTTCTCTGTGTTTGTTTTTATATATTAGGTAGAGCTGCTATGTCTTCTGGAATTGGTAGAGTGGCTTTGTGTAGTAGGTGTCCTGTAAGGCCCAGTGGCTCAGTCTACTCAGTCACTTGATCTGGACACTTTAGGTGTACCCCTGGGTGGGCTTTGTGCAGTCTCATTGTAGTTGAGCCTTGATTGCTGTTGATATCACTGGGAGGAGTTGACGTCTAGGAAAATTGGCTTTGAGGACCAGCTGCAACTATAGTGGAAGAGCTGTTGTGCAGGAGACACTCCTATGGAGCAGGACTTTCTTCAGTTGGGATTTGGTGCTTACTGAGTCTGCCCCTTGAGTGTACCATTCATCGATGTGTAAAGTTGTGATCTGATATGGTCTGAAGCTGTCCACTGGGTGCACTGACTCTGCGGCCACCCGGGAGATGCAAAGTCAGCCACTGACTGGGGCCACTTGGCAGGAGCTAGAGAGCAACCTGCAGATGGCTGCTATTTGTGTTTGGCCCAGCAGTGTCCAGGCAACGCCAAGCTGTCTTGGGTCTCTTATTGATAGGTATGGGGTACGCTGGTGCCATGCTGCTTGCTTCAGATATTTTAGGAAAGTCTGAACCTGAGTCAGGACAGGCAATTCATATGGAAAAGCTGCTGCAAACAGCTTTGGTGGGCTGCAAATTAGATGGGGTAGGGTCTTAAGGAATCACCAGAGTGGAGTGAACAGTGTGAGCCAAGCGGATGGAAACACAGATATGGCTGCCAGTCAGCTCTGCTACGGGGGAAGTCTCAGCACAAGAACAATGATTCCTGTTAGCACCCTGTTTAGGAGAGAGCTGCTCCAAGTTCTTGCTCTGGTGCCAAAAAGTTATTCCCTGTATTTTCCTTGCTCTCCCTGAGCTGTTGCCCCAGAGCTGGAGCTCAGAAGGAGCAGGACCATGTAAGTCCATGTGCTGACCCTTTAAGAGGGACTACCTGGATCTCTAGCAGCCTCTATGTCACTCAGCCACAATCCCTGCTGGTTTTTACAGCCCAAAGTTATGGGGATTTCTCTTCCCAGCTCTGGAACGCTGGGCTGAGGGTATGATGTGGGGCTGGGGCCCCTTGTTCTTCACAGGAGGCCTCCACTACCAAGATATTCCTCCTAATTAAAAAAATGGCACACGGTGTTGGACCAGCCCGTTTTGTGCCTCTGCCCCTCCTACCAGTCTCCGTGTGCTTTTTTCTTTACTTCTCTAGTTGTAGGTTCTGAATGATGGTTATTCTATATTTTAGTTGTAATTTAGATGTGGCTGTGGGAGGCGGCGAGTACCCGCACTTACCTACTCCACCATCTTGGTTCTCCCTGCTTCCTTATTTTTCAAATTCATGATTTGATTTCCTGCTTCATCTACTCCACTGTTGATTCCTTGCAATGTATTCTTCATTTTGGTTAGTCTATTCTTCATTTCTGATTGGTTCTTTTTTTATGGTTCCCATATCCTTTTTTTATGTTGTTAAAGTTTCCACTAAATTCCTTGAGCATCCTTATCACCATTGTTTTGAACTCTGTATCTGGTAATTTGCTTGCCTCTTTTTCATTTTTTTTCCCTGGAGATTTTTTCTGTTATTTCACTTGGGACCTGTTTCTTTGTCTCCTAATTTTGGCTGCTTTCCTGTGTTTGTTTCTATGTATTATGTAGAGTTGTTATGTATCCCAGTGTTGGCAGAATGACCTTATGTAGTAGGTGTCTTGTAAGGCAAGTGGCATAGCCTCCTCAGTCACCCAAATTGGGTGCTCCAGGTGCACCCCCTGTGTGGGTTGTGTGCACTCTCCTGTTGTAATTGAGCTTTGATTACTGTTGACACATCACTGGAAGGGATTGACCCCCACACTGATCAGCTGTGAGGACCAGTCTGGGGCTTCAGTGAGGCTTTGGTACCCACTGAGTTTGTTCCTTGAGTGTGTTGTTCTTGGAAGTGGTTGGGTCGTAATCAGCGTGGTCTCACACTGTTTAGTGGTGCACTGACTCTGGGACCTCCTGGGAAGTACAGGAGAAAGTAAACCATCATGTTTGCTCTGCTTGGGACCACCTGGCATGAGCTGTAGCTGGTTGCAAATGGCTGCTACTTGTGCTGGGGTTGGAGGATCCTGAGAGATGCCATGCTGAGAATTGAGGCCAGCTGCCACTAGTGTTGGGCCTGGGGCCACCTAACAAGAGGTATAGGGTATGCAGAGGCCAGATATTGCTCATTTGAGAGATTTTAGGAAAGTCCAGAGAATGAGCCAAGAGAGTCCATTTGTATGGAAAATCCACTAAAAATGGCTTGGATGAGCTTGGGTGGAGCAGGGTCTCAGGGAAACATTAGGGTGGGCATACAATATTAGCTAGGTTGATAGAGACTCATGTGGTGCCCACCTGCCAGCTCTGTGGGGAGAGCTCAGCAAAGGATCAATGGCCTCTGCCAGCACTTTTGTCTGGGAGAAAGCTGCCCCTCCAGCCCTTATCCTGAAGCCAGACAATTTAGTTCCTTCCCATATGTCCCTGGTGCCTATTGAGCTCTTCTCCCAGTGCTGGAGCTCAGAGGATGTGAATCCAAGTCAGTCAATGCATGGGCCCTTTAAGAGTTACACCTGGGACTCCAGCTGCCCTCCATTTCACAGCCAGAAATTATGGCGACTTCTTTTCTCGGCACTGGAACCATGAGTTGAGGGTCCTGGTGTGGACCTGGGACCCCTGGCTCTTCAGGGAGGTCTCATGAAGCTGATATATCCTTCCTCATTTTTAACCACCACATGTGGGTGTGGAATCAGCCTGTTCCACATGTGGGATGTGGGATGTGGGATCAGCCTATTCCACATGTGGGTGTGGGATCCCTGCTTCTCCTATCAGTCAAGATGTGGTTTTTTCTTTATATCCTTATTTACAGGACTTCTGTTCAGCTAGATTTTAGGTGATTTTTAATAATAGTTTAGTTGTAATTTTGATGTGGTTGTAGGAGGTTCCAAGTGCTGCTTTTACCTATGCCACCATCTTGACAGGAGGCTTCTACTAGTTTCTTAATAAGAGCTACAGAGATCTTCTTGTATGTGGAAAAGTGTCTTTATACTCAAATGGCAGTTTATCTGGGTATAAAATTCATCAGTTACATTTTCTTTTATTAAAGATCTCTATCTTTTAACATCAGATCTTTTTGTACTCTGAGGCTAGCATACATATATTTTTCCTTAATAAATGACTTGATCTTTTGTCTGGATCCCCAAATTATTTTTTCTTTGAGTTTGATGGTTAGTAACTTTTCTGGGATGTGCCACGAGACACTTCAAAGATAATATGTTGATATTTTTCCAATTTTTCCTTTGATGTACTATAGCTTTCCATTCTATAGACTTGTCTTTTATATTTTTTGAAATTTTCTTGAGGTATAGTTTTTCTTTTTTCTTTATTTTCTTCAGTGAAAAACATTATTCAAATATTATATTTTCTAGGTATGTTTTACTTGCCAACTAATTTATCTATAATACTTTCATCCTTTTTAATTTCATCTCTTTGTTTACCTTTTATCATTTCTATAATCCATGTCCCTATTATGTTTTCAATATTGTTAATTGTTTTATATTATTTCTAATTTTAATTTCATTTTCCACTGTTTTTCTGTTCTACTTATTTTCTTAGCTCTTCAAGCTATGTTTCAACATTAAGTTAGTTCCATGTATCTTTCCCTGATCTCTTACATCTTACTTGAGTTTTTGTTTGTAAGGGCAATTGAATCATTATATTTTTAAAATTTATGATAATGTGTTTTCTTATAATTTTTATCTGCTTAATGGCAATATATATATATATATCCTCACCTGAGGATATTTTTTCCATTGCTTTTTAGAAACAATGGAAGAGAGGGAGGGTATGTGAGAGAGAGAGAAACACCCATGTGAGAGAGACACATCAACTGCCCCAAGCCCCGACTAGGGCTGAAAATTGAACCTGCAACCCAGGTATGTGTCCTTGACCAGGAATCAAAACTATGACCCTTTGGTGTGTGGGCCAACACTAACCACTGAGCAACACGGGCCAGGGCAATGATAATATTTTTTTAATGTGTGTTATTTCACTTGCCGTTTTTACCCTCTTTTTAATGTTATTTTTTGGTATTTTATATTAGTTCATTTTTAGAAAGGCTTTCATTTTTCTTTAAATAAGGCCAATTTCTTTGGATCAGCTAGTGAGAAGACAAAACCATTTTTCAGTTTTGCAAGTATTCTAGCTGCTTTTGTAGATGATTCCTTTGGATCTTTTAATTTACTTTCCCAAGCCATTTGAGATTATTAGCAAAAGCCTGCTTTCAGTGCAGATATACTCCCCTTTCCCCATGCTGTATTAATTGCTTATTCCAACATAACAAGCAACCTCAACATTCAGTGGCTTGAAACAATAGGCATTGATTAGCTATCATGTTGTTGGTCACATCTAGGATCATTCATACGTCTGTGGCTGGCTGGAGGCTGACTGTTTTAGGCTGGGCTGGGGGTGGCTTTGCCCTGTATATTTGTCATTCACCTCCTGGGACCAGCGTGCCAGTCTGGGTTTGTCCTTCTTGCTACATCAATGGCAGAAATGGAAGAGGATAAGAAGACATGCACAGGACTCTTGAGAACTTATCTTGGAACTGGTCCATCATCATATTTCCCTTATTCAATTGGTCAAAGCAAATAAACATGGTTGAGCCAAGATTCAAAGGATGCGGAAATATACTGTATCTCTGTAGTGAGAGAAACTGAAAAGTCACATGAAAAAGAGTGTGAACAAAGGGCTGTAGAATTGGGACTATTAACACAGTTTATCACATTTGATAAACACAGAATGCTTTGTGCAAAAATAGCTTGTGTGTGTGGTTCTCTGTTCATCCCCACATTCTCTGCTTTCCATGACTTTGTGCTATCTGGTCCAAGGCATTTCCCATTGCCAGTTCATGTGCCTGTTCATTTAGTTTCAAACAAGGTGAGATAGGTGGATTTCTAAGATAGCCCCCATTCATCCCCACTTCCTGGTATTCACACCCTTCTATAATCGCCTCCATATGAAAGTGCGCTGGACTTAGTAACTTGCTTTTATAGAAAAAAGTAATGAGATGCAATTCCACGATTAGATAATAAAAACTGTGACTTTAACCTTGCTCTCACACATACTCTTTCTCTGGTTCTTGTTTGCTTGCTCTGATGAAGCCAGCTGCTATGTTGTGAGCTGCCCATGGTGAGGTGCACATGGCAAGGAACTGAGTATGGCCTCCAGCTAACATCTAGCAAAGAATGGAGGCCTTCGATCTAAAGCCCTCAACCACATAAATGAACTTGGAAGTGGATCCTACCCTAATAGAGACTTCAGATAACTGCATCCCTAGCCAATACCGTGATTGTGGCTTGGGAGAGATCCTGAAGTCGAGGACTCAGCTAAGCCAGCCCAGATCCCTGACCTACAGTACTGCGGATACAATAAATGAAGATGGTTAAAGTAATGGCGTTTTGAGGTGATATATTACACAGCAATAGATAACTCATACACATGGGTTGTTGGTTTTCCCTTTCAGACGCTGCCGTTTGCTTTGGAGAAATGTGTGCTTATTGGGTTTGCGTGAGATCTGTAGTCAAGTGCTTGACCTTCATTTCATTTGTCATCTCTTCTTTACATTGAGGGCTGGCTTTTATTGTTTATTTTTTAAAAATCTTAAATGTATTAAAGAAAGAGTTTAAAGCTACTTGTCTGTTTCTCACTCTACCTATTGCCTATTGTAATTCTTTCCTGCCATTATAAAAATGAAAGTACAAGTTCTGACTTGTGCATTTCATTTCCTATATACCTCCAGAGAGCTCCTGCTTTAGACACTTGAGGCAATAATTTGTGAGAAACCTAACAAACTCTTGCCCAGTGACTTAGTAAAAGAATCAACCAACTTTGTGTTGATTCACCTTTGACCCAGCATCCTCCTTTCTCAGTACTAGTCTTACGTGTTCAATCCAAGTGGTGGTATGTGTGGGTTCTGGCATCAGAATGTCTGTGTTTTTACCTATTCTACTACTGTGTGATTCTAGAAACTAGCCTCCCTAAAACTTATTTCCCTAATCTCTAAATACTTTACAGTATTGAGAACTAATCCTGCAGTATTGTGAGGTTGATGAAGTAAAATAGTTAATGCTAACTGTTTAATATAGTACCTGCCAGGTGGTAAGCCTTCAATAAAGGCTAACTATGTAAAACATATTTATTGAATACCTAGTAATTGCCCGACATCATGATAGGTTATGAGGATACTAATATGAATGTAATTTGGTTCCTTTTCTCAAGGAGGCTACAGTCTTGCTAATAAAATAGTAATTAATAGTTGTATACTAACATTATTGTTTATAAACATTTTCATGTTGCTTTAGTTATCTAATCCTGATAAACTCACTTATGAAGTATTATTATTTCTGAGTTCCTACTTTGGTTTCTTGCCTGGTATTGATAGGGGGGATTTATAATCTAATAGACTGAGCACCCAAATTAATCTAAAAAAATAATCCTGTTATTTTAAATCTTAGAACACATATACTTATGTGAATAGGGAGTTAAGTTTTTCTTAAAGTTTCCTTTCCAAGGCCTGTGCAAAGTGATTGAGGAAGTGACTCAGCTGTGAATCCAGCAAGCAGAACTGATAAGCAGGGTCAGACCCACCCACCAGGAGTCAAAACATCATCTCATCAACATCATCTCATCGCTTGATGACTAATTAGAATAGCTGACGCCTGCGGACCCCCAGGCCTACATGTAGCTGCAATCCTCATCCTAGCCCCTTCCCTAACTAATATGTGACATTAGTTAGAGAAGGGGAGTAGAATGAAAAGGCAAATGAGAAAGTGGGTGAGATGCAGCTGAAATAAGACCTGGTAATCATGGAGAGGAAGGTAGGGAAGGAATTATCCTTTATAGCTTTTATCAAGAATTGTGGTGAGAAATTGGCATGAGAACGCAAGAGAAATGCTCTGGCATAAATAACAAAGCTACTAGGCAAATCCCTTCCCTACAGACCTGTCCAATTTGCTTGGCAGATAGATTTTAGAAAATAAAACTGGCCATCATCCTTCCCAAAACAAAAAATGTGAGCAATGCTTTCCCCTGTGTAGGCCACAAGATACTGCTATTCAGACCAGACAAGTAAACAACAACAACAACAACAACAAAACCGAAACAAAAGCACCCCCCCCCCCCCATTATATGCACTCCTGTTATGCAGACACAGCAGAGAGGGCGTCAGGCAGGACACAAGAGAGGGCTGGCCAGTTTCTAGGAGCTCCTTGTCAGAGCCGGCAGCTCAGGTGCTGTGGCTCATTTCACTGGTGCCGTGGTCGGCAAACTGCGGCTCTCGAGTCACATGCGGCTCTTTGGCCCCTTGAGTGTGGCTCTTCCACAAAATATCACGGCCTGGGCGAGTCTATTTTGAAGAAGTGGCGTTAGAAGAAGTTTAAGTTTAAAAAATGTGGCTCTCAAAAGAAATTTCAATCGTTGTACTGTTGATATTTGGCTCTGTTGACTAATGAGTTTGCCGACCACTGCACTGGTGTTAATCTGTGACGCCTTCGGTGTTGTCAGATGTATTTCAGTGTTTTTTCCTTATTAAACATGAAAATCATGTCAAAGGTAAGTGTCAAGGGGCTATAAAATTACCCTTCTTATCTTCTGTACATTTATCAGTTGATAAATGGAAAGACACTGCTGCCAAAATAACTGAATGAATAATTTACAAATGACTGATGCATCTTGTATGTTGTTTCAGGCACAAAACAGTAGGACATCAATAATCAAAAGGAGTGGGATTCATTTAGAAGTATTTTGCCATTGATATTTTTATCTAAATGTTGCAATCTAGACATCTATGGCTGGAGAAGCGTCACTTCTGTCATTTCATTCCTTACCTGTTTTGGGGTAGAAATGCAGGGGAGGGGGAATCCCTCTTTGACCTCAGAGTCCCTCTGTTTTGGTAATAAGCACAGTTAACATTGATATAGGGAGACTGGATCCAAACAACCCCTTTCCTCCCATGGATCTTCCTGGGATATTTATTTATTTATTTTTATTATTTACTTATTTATTTTTGTTAATCCTCACTGGAGGATATTTTTCCATTGATTTTTAGAAAGAGTGGAAGGGAGGGAGAGAGACAGACAGAGAAACATCAATGTGAGAGAGACACATTGATTGGTTGCCTGCACACGCACCCTGGCCAGGGCTGGGGATTGAGCCTGCATTACTGGAATCCAACCCAGGACCCTTCAGTCCGCAGGCAGACACTCTACCCACTGAGCAAAACCGGCCAGGGCTTCCTGGGATATTTAGATCAAGAAAGTAAAAACATCTTATCTTGATTTAAAAAGGGGTTGCACATCAACCCTGAATTTTAACCTTGCCTAGAGGTCATTTCCCCCCTTAATTCACATGAAAGCAATGTTATCTTTTAAATGTTAGTCTCTTGAGCCAACTTTTCTGCAATGCATTTAAGATTCTATGACATCACAGTCTTGGTCATCCACAAGCTTCTTTAATGTGCTGGCAGAGAAGGGACAGAGCTCAATTCTGCTGGTTCTGCTCCCCAGGGTTTAACCGCCGCTCAGAAAGAAGCCTGGTAGCTGGCCTCGGGGCTGCAACAGGCAAAGGGAAAAAAAACGCAGGCGGAGGACAATTCCTGGGGAAAATTTGCCTGTATTGTAGGTCTCAACCTGGATCTAATTCCGCCCTCCCCCGCCCCCCACCCCGAAAGGTTAAGCAGCCACTTATTTCGGGACACAGACTAACAAAGGGGAAAAGGCCACACAATTAACATCATGATTTATGCTGCCATGACTCTTGAACGGTGGCCACTTTATATTTTTAAAAATTTCCACCCTGTGGCTTTACCCCAAGCCTAGAGATCTGCTTTTTGCCAGCGCCCTGTCACTACGGACATCCTCCCAACCTGGTAACTGGCCGGCTCTCCGGGGCCTGAGCGGCCAGGCCCACGCTGCGCAGGAGGGAGCGCAGGCCGCCTTAGGGCCCTGGCCGGCCCACGGGCTGGCAGCCCGCCCTCCAGGGGAAGGAACCGCTGTGACTAAATGGGGATTGGGAGGCGCCGCCAGCGAGGGATGAAAAGAGGTGCCCTCCCTCGCAGGGCACCGAGCTGATGTGTGGCCCAGGCCCTGGAACTTCACAGACAGTGCAGCAGAAGGCACGGGCTCTCCTGTTTGGGCATTTGTTACCTGGAGCGAAATGCGCAGAGGATGGTAATGAAGTACTTGGCTAATTTAGTGTGATCCAGCTGGCTGAGCCAGAGGGGCTGGCTGCCCAGGAGCCGGGAAGCGAAAGAACTCACTGCTGGCCATTCCCTGGGCACCGGGGGAGCCAAAACAAAGGAGTGCGGAGATCAAAAAGCAGAGACCTGTCAATAATAAAGAAGGAAGGGGGACTGGAGATTGGAGAGGGTGGGGTAGGGCCTTCATTCCTTTTAAAGAAAGTTATTTTTTTCTCATTTCATTTCTGAATTAATTAATTTACATTCTAAACCCAGTCAGCCTTTTGGAAACCAATGCCAGGTGTTTATTTTCCTTTAATTTATTTTTTTATTATTTTTAAATTTTCATTTTTCAATTACAGTTGACATTCAATATTATTTTGTATTAGTTTCAGGTGTACAGCATAGTGGTTAGACAATCATACTCTATACAAACTGTCCACCTGATAATTCCAGTACTCACCTGACACCATACATAATTATTACAATATTATTGATCATGTTCCCTATTATCTATCCTGTGACTATTTTGTAACTGCCAGTATGTACTTCTTAATCCCCCCTTTTTTTCCTTTGTAAATTTGCATATTCACCAATGAATTCTGGCGAAACAGAAGGAGACAAATAAAGTGCTTCTGGTGGAGATGGAGGGGTGACCACAGCATCTCTTTCTCATTGGCTGCCTGGAGGCGGCTGCCTATGGCTTCCCAACCTCTGTACCTGCTAATGGCCCACACTGCGTTCTGCCTCCATCCGCCATCCATTGCACTAACTAATGGATCTTCATGTTCAAATGTGCTTAAACACTCCAGGACCATCTGCTTCCACACACAATGAATAAAACAAGGGTGTGACTGACTTTAGCACTATATGTATTGTAATTATCTTTTATTTATTTATTTATTTTTTAATTTTAAAAATATATTTTATTGATTTTTTTACAGAGAGGAAGAGAGAGGGATAGAGAGTTAGAAACATCGATCAGCTGCCTCTTGCACACCCCCTACTGAGGATGTGCCCGCAACCAAGGTACATGCCCTTGACCGGAATCGAACCTGGGACCCTTGAGTCCACAGGCCGACGCTCTATCCACGGAGCCAAACCGGTTTCGGTGTAATTATCTTTTAAAGATAGACACAGTGTTCATCCCGGGTTCTGAGCCTGAATCATGACAGTCCTGTGGGGCTTGCTATCCTTCATACTCAAAAAAAGGGACTCCCTAGACAGCCAGACATAAATGTGACAGAGGAGCTTTGGAAAAGCAAGTAGGTGAGGAAAAGGGGAAATAGTTCCACCAAATGACAGCTTGATTGGGAAGGTCTGTCAAGCTGCAGCCTTCCTCATGACAAGCAGGAACCAGGTGAAAATTTCTCTACTGGTCTCTACCTAAAACTGCAAGGCCCGGCTTTACGGAATGCTGGGAGGTATCTCCCTAACCTTCCCTCCCTTTTCTTTGTGTTGTCTTCATTTCACCTTTCATTAGGAGCTCTCCTGCTGCCTTTCCTTTGCTCTCAGCAAAAACTCTTCTTAAATCTTAGGTGTAAGTGACCACTAGTTCTTAAAGAATTAAGCCTCTCTTGCCCATAAGCTATTTTTATTAAGTGAATCAAATGATCAAACACAACTGATGAAGCATTAAACTTTAGGACAGAGGTAGTGTGTGTGTGTGTGTGTGTGTGTGTGTGTGTGTGTGTGTGTGTATGTGGTTGAAGACCCTTTGTTTTCTCCCAAACATCACACAGGGCAAGCAGTTACCTGTATAATCCACATGCAAGGACTAATTCATATGCCATCATCCTTGAAATTCAGTGTCATAAAGTTATGTGATAGTACTAAGCACATTTTAATTATATTCACCACTTTGACTTTCCTATTTTGCAATGAGAAAAAAAAAACAGCAGGAAAAAATATTAACTTTTATTTTTAAAATTTCAGAGTATCACATAAGCTTATATGTTTTTGTTTATCAGGACTTTAGGGCATTTTTGTTGTTGTTATTGTTGTTAAACAGAACAGAGACCCACTCAAACAAGACCTAGCTTTAGAAGGAAGGGGTCAGAGTGAGGAAAAGGCTGTTGTGGATGCTGAGATCTAGGACCAGAACATGGCTGAACCTCAAGCATGCTCTAGTGAGAGAGTGATTCAGGATGTGAGCCCTAGGAACCCAGCAGCAGGGAGTATGGCTCATCAATGGAGTGCTCTGTCAGTAAATGACTCAGCTATGTTTCATATGTCTGCTCACCGAGTTTCTGCTGCCTCATTACTTGGCACGCACTAGGTCCAGCTGGCCTCTCTAGCCTGATGCCCTTATTTCCAATCACCAAGAAGAAGCTGCATTGGACCAGTGCATCATGAGGCCCCAGGACAATGGGTTTTGGACAGCCTATGGTTTAGGCTCCCCTGGGTCAGGTGCCTATTCCTCATCCACTTAACACTGGCAAGAGGTGGGCAGGTTTACATGGGATAATATATAGACCAGCGGTGGCCACAGGCAGGAGGTACCCTTTAGGATATGAGCTGACAGAAATTTTGATCATTTCACCAAGTAAAAATGAACATTGCATTCAGCATTTATCATGTTTGAAATATACTCTTGACTATTGGTGCTGAGCTATGTCATTTCTTCTGCATATTGCTTTAGTCAATTGAATTATTATACAGTTAACAATTGGGTATATACTACTCTGGAGTAATAGTCTTCATTTTGCGATGTCTCTATGCCACTCAAGTACATTCAGGAAAATGATTCATCTGGTGGTAACCTTAAAAGTTTAAGGGACTTGCCTGAAAGATGTATCAGATGCTTTTGCGTAATCCATTTCACTATTATATACTTCTAGTCACCAAATAATAGTTTGCTCATATTTGTAATGAACTAGTTTAGAGGCTGGGTTCTAACCCTAATTAACTTTGCATATGGGAAAAAATGAGGTCCAGTGAGATAAAATGCTTTGTGAGGTGTTTCCACGGGTTAGTGTCAAACCAGCTTTTCTGACTGTCACATCAAAGCAACAATTGGCTGCTTCGAAGGATGCTTTGAACAAGCACATATTATATCCTCTTGTGGCATTTTCAGAATTTTACTCTTTGTTCTACAATATCTTTAAGAACACAAGTCCAAGAGTTTTATTTAGGAAAGTGGTATCAAGCCCATCTACTCAGATAGTTCAGACACTATTTGATGGGAACGGGAGGAAACATGTGGGATGTGGAATATCTGGATGATTACAGAAATTAAGTACACAGCATGCAAGGCTCAGTCTCCAGGTATCATGTCTAGTCATGGACCAGGAAAGCAGCACCAGGAAGGCAAAATGTGGTAGCCGAAGGACTGGGAGACTGTGGCAATGGGGCACCTATAGGTGAGAATAAGAGGTCAGGGGCCAGCTATGTTTGGGAAATCTGTTCATGATCATGGGTAGGACACAAGGTCCCTTATAGGTCAGTGGAGAATGAACTTAGATAAGGAACTAAAAGAAATAGTTAAGGAAGGAATTACATAGGCCCAGGAACCTTCATAGAGGAGCTCTATTAATGTGGTGTTCCCATGATTAGTTGGGGGATCATTGCCTAAGGGGAAGGGTGGTGCTAGAATTAAGACATGGTCTAGGAACACGTTCAAAGTTAGTCTGATGAGAAGAGCCCTCTAATTGTGTGTGTGTGTGTGTGTGTGTGTGTGTGTGTGTGTGTGTGTACATATGAGAAAGTGTAGATATAGGGAAGAGCTATTTAAGGAATCTTTGCTTCAAAAACATAAAAGAGTCTTTGTATTGGCCTAGAGAGATATGGAACTGGCTGATGAATCCTTACTTTGCTTTAGAAACTTCCTCTTCAGTAAGAGATAATAGTGGTCTATCAGGTTGATGCTGTCCAGTGTAGGAGACACCTATTAATATTAATCTAGGCCATTGTCTAAGAGTTTAGCAAATAGCTGCTGGTAGAATGGCAATATACACATGACTAGTTACCCTTCCAAGGATATTCATATTAACATATGGACATTTTTGTCATGTATATACATCTTCACTCATTATTGCAGCTATTACATTCTACCATGCCAGATTAAGGACCATAGTAGGGAAAAGGGGTCATCTTGTGAAAAACTCAAGGATATTGGGGTCTGTTGGAATCCTGTCAGGAAACATGTATGAGCACTCCAAGGGGTAACTGAAGTGAGTGTCATAAAGGCACTGCTCAGAGAAATGTGGGATGGAGTTAGGAGAACTAATAAAAGATGGGGGAGCATCCAGGGACTAGCAATGGAGGAAGCCATCACCACACTGCTCTAAAAGGGCAAGAGGGGATTAGGTATTGCTGGAACCTGATGAGACCAGAAGGCTACCTGTGGTCAGAGGAAGACACTACTATAAAAATTGTGGCCTTAAGGGAAGGAATGGGAGCATACATATCCTGATCTCTCTCTCTTTCTTCCAAGATCCCGCTGGTGCCTCCCATGGACCAAACCTACCCAGAATTCAGAGGCCAAGGGAAATCAGATGATGTGGTCTATGGAGGTGAACTATCTAAAACATAGAGCAGGGCCAAGAAGGGTGTGAAGTGTGAATCTGAAGGGATAAATGGAGAATTATGGCCACAATATTCTAATTTGGTTTTATTTGGGAAAGGTGAGCTAGATGCAGGCAAATCTATCAAGTACATTCCTGGACTAATCAACTAAGCAAATGAAAGTTTCTGTTAATGGGGAAATTGGGTTCAGAGGGTCAGAAAGTAGATAGGCAGGCCTAGTTATTTCATACTAATTAGATCTAAACAACTTAAATGGAATATTTCTTAAATTGTTAAGTAAAGCAGTGGGATCCTTTAGAGATGAAAGTTAGGTGAGCAATAGTAACATTTCTTATTACTTAATAAGTTTAACATTATTTAAAATTACCTGGATGCTTCTACCCAGTCATCCTTGGTAGAGTGTACTCAAAAAATTTGTGTTGAATGCATCACTCAAGAGCATTTAATATTTGTCATGGAGAAATATTGCTGGTCTTTTCTAAACTGAGATAGGAAAAGAGGCCTTCCCATGTGCTGAGTTGGCATGGCAAGCCAATTATTTCATTGGGTATCGCTTACCCAACCAATTGTTTCACAACATTTGCCCATTTTGTGATTATCATAGTTGCTGGTGGGATATCACCTCTTTGCTGAGATGATGCTTGAGTATTAGGATTAAGACAATTTATGACACTTATTATGACAGTTGATAATCAGTGAACTACTATGTGAAAGAACCTAATTTAATATGAATCATATAGCTTGAACTTAACTATTGAATTATATTTAAAAAATAAGTATAATCTTAAGGAAAATATGCTACATGGAATACATGTTAATATAGTTCAGTTTAAGAGGGAAACACACTTTTATTGAACACTTATTATATGCCAAGAAGTTCTGGGAATACAGCAGTGTCTCAAAGGATTTTCTTCTATTGACAGAGAAAGCAAACCTTTGGCCAGCAAACGCATTCAGTGAGCAATTTTGTATACTCCTTGATAAAGCAATTTGTGGTGAAAAAATTGATTCTGGCCACTCAAATTGTGGTTCATAGATGGAGTATCATTTCCTGCCTATCTAAATTATAAACCTGTTTGGAGCATATTTTGAGGATGTGCTTTGCAAGTCTTCATGAATGTCAAATAGTAATTATTAATTTATTGTGTTTTATGATAACAGCAATTGTAATAGTAATGATAAAAACAATATAATCATCAGTATTTGTGCTTGTGCAATATCAGTGTCTTTTGTGCCAGGTAAATGTGGTCTAGCACCAGATGGACTAGGCAGGACTATCCATCCCCTACTAACCAGTACTGCACCCAGGATGCAGACATGCACTGCAAAGAGGACAGAGGTACTACTCAAAGGACACTGTGTGTAATCCGGGACCTGGACTGTCTTGTTCTTATTGCAGTCCTCTGACCCAACCTGACATCAACTAGGGTCTCACACATTCATATAAATTCCTAAGCAAAAGGTACAATAATTCCAAAGCTTCCATCATAAAAAATGACAAGTGTATTCATCTTTCCTCAAAATCCATTTTCACGTGCTCTTTGTTCCCTGGAAGTCCATAGAATGCACAACTATTTTTAGCAAATCTTTTGCTCAGCCCAGCTGGTGTGGCTCAGTGGTTGAGCCTTGGCATATGAACCAGGAGGTCATGGTTTGATTCCCGGTCAGGGCACATGATAAGGTTGTGGGCTCGATCCCCAGTGGGGGATGTGTAGGAGGCAGCCAATCAATGATTCTCTCTCATCATTGATGTTTCTATCTCTCTCTCCCTCACCCTTTCTCTCTGAATAAAATATATTTTAAAAAAGGAAATTATGGACCTGTGTCCATAAAATTCCAGTCTCACAGTATTTACTCTCAAGTACTCTTCATCCTGGAGCAGAGGCATAAACAGCAGTGGAAAAGACCACAGTGAACAGAGCTCAGTGAAAATCAAACTCAGTCTATGGTTCTGAACTAAGGTCAATGCCCAGCTTAGGTTCCATAGCTTTATGACCTGGGAAAATCCCTTACTACAGAACGAGAGAAAATGTCTGTCTATTTATGAAGTTGCCAGGTCATTGAAAAATAATAGATGAGGGGGCTTATTTTTCTCTACTTCTCACCTTATAACTAAGCCTTTGAGAATACCCTTCTGAGTATAAGTTGCATAATAATTTTAAAAAATTGGGGCCATCTCAATATTGCTTCTCATTGAATTGTTACTAAATTGTAGGCTTATAGAATTTCTGGCACTCAAGTCACAAAGCCTTGTGATTTGGGGACTCCCAACAGCCAAACTGACTACAGAGCAGCTACTACTAAACCCTTTGGATAAATGTCTCTCTTGGGCCCAGTGTTGTGACTCCTACACTTATCTCCTTTCTAGGGCTGTTATGAGGATTAATTAATGCTTATGAAGAACTATAATCACCTTGGATGAAAGGAGCAGAAGAATAATGACACTTCAGAATAACATGGCACCTTTCATCTGAGGATCTCAAAGCACTTCACAAATTTGAATTAATTAAGCCAAGGTAATTGCAAGGTATAATGACAATAACAATAATGATTATAATTATCCTCAACATTATCCTTAAGAACCTGATTTGAAATCAATTCCTGACACTATCTCTGCCATGGTGCTGCTCAGCCTTTTGCTCTCTGGGTTTTGCAGCAGGAATGCCAGGTGGCGTGTCCTCCCTCTGTTTACTAGCCCCTTACTCACCAGCAATGCCCCATGGCCTCTGCCATCAGCATAGAAGGATGTGGGTTTTATGGAAAGAGGGATTCAGCATTTTGGACTATCATGTCTATTAGTGACAACTATTTATTTTTGGAAATGTAGTGCTATGCCATTGAAAGGAATGTCTATCATGTATTTAGTGATTATTTTTAAAAGCATTTTGGATGAATGCTTTATTACCTTTAATTCTTAGTGATAATAGTTTATGCTTATATAGCATTTACTATGTGCTTGGCACTATTCTAAGTGTTTCTCATATATTAATTTACTAGAGGCCCAGTGCATGAAATTCATGCACGGATGGGGTCCCTAGGCCTGGCCAATGATCAGGACCGATCAGGGCCTTCCTCCCCTTCTCCCCCTCTCGGCTGCTGGCTGCTGGCTGGGGCCTTCCTTCGTTCCATGCCTGGTGGTCAACGCACATCATAGCGAGTGGTTGAACTCCCTTTGGTTGAACTTCCAAGGGGACAATGTGCATATTAGCCTTTTATTATATAGGATTTGAACATCACAGTGACTTTATGAGGTATAATCATCATTATACCTATTTCACAGATGAGGAAACTGAGGCACAGAAAAATTAGGTAACTTAGGTCACAGAGTTTATCAGGCCATGGAGCTGGTATGTGGCAGCTAGGAATTTATAGGATGGGAAGTATACTGCCAGAATATGCACTTTTCACTGTGAAATAGAATTATAATTTTTACACAAGAAAAGGGACCAGTTCCCTAATACCTTCTGTGAGTATTTCTGTGTTTTCCAGACTCTCTCTCTGAGTGGATAAAAGCATGAATTTGGAACTAGACTTTTGGATATAAGCCCCCATTTTTCTACTTACTAGCTGTGTAACCTTATGAAAATGCTCAGCTTTTTAATGCCCCAGTTGCCTCATCTGTAGCATGAAGTAATATAGTCTCAATAAATAATAGCCGTTATTGCCCAGACAGTGTTGGTCAGTGGTGGAGCATCGACACATGAACCAGGAGCTCGAGGTTTGATTCCCAGTCAGGGCTCAATCCCCAGTGGGGGGCGTGCAGGAGGTAGCCAATCATCATTGATGTTTCTGTCTCTCTGTCCCTCTCCTTTCCTCTCTCTGAAATCAATAAAAACATGAAAAACAACAACAAGAACAAAATAATAGCTGTTATTACTACTTAGTCCTTAATAGATAACAGATAACTTTGAAAAAAGTGAATGTCAAAGAGACCCTGTAAAATTATTATTTTGAATTAAGATATAAATAAGGAATCTTGTAAGGTATTCAGACCAATTTTTGTGGAGTCCTGTTGTGAACTTAAAGTTTTCTTCCAACATATGAAGGGTCCATCCAGTGAAAAAGACAATTTAGAAATTCCATTTTGTTAGTAGGTTTAGCTACCCTTCTATTGTTTATCTCACCAATGGGCAATGTGGGTTTGGGAAGAGGCGAACACCTATTACCATCTTCTGATTACTCAGGCTCCACAGAAATATTTAAGGTAATACTAAAGCAACCCAGGTCTCTTTCCATGATAATCATGGTGTTGTTGCTATTGTTGTTTTCCTGCTGCCACTCTCACCACATCTTAGAGCAGTGGCTGACCCTGGTGGTCTGGAGAGGTAGGGTTTCCACGGCTGGAGCAGTGGGCAGGGCCTCAAACACTGCAGGCAGAGACCTACTAACTCAAGTGGAACTTGGCATGTCCATGGTAGATCACATTCCTATTGTGTGAGGAACATTCCATTAATGTGGCATTGGCTAGAGCTTCTTTTTAATCTACTTCACTTTGAGAGGAGACAATCTTTAGAAACTCTCACCAGCAAATCAAGTTGCACAATGCTGGTTTATTCTGGAGTCTCCTGAATGGGGCATCTCTCGTGGATCCTGTGAAAGCTGTCCTTTAGAAGTTGGGGGGTCTTAGACATGGGATTTTAGTGTGTAGGAGAAAACAGGACCCTCCAAATACCTGTATTATATTCCCTAGTGAGAGAAGTTAGCTTGAAATGCAGGCAGATAGGGCAGGGTCCAGTGGAAAACAAAGGCAGGTGGAACAGAGGCAGGGGCAGACATGGCGGTTTGAGCAGCCTAATCACAGGAACCAACCATGCAGAAATAATAAAATGTTTTTGGATACAGAGCAGAAGTCATGGGAAACCAAGAGAGGGCCTGCAGTAAACAAGGTGTACAAACACATAAAAACAGAAAAAGGTCAGCATAGGAACAGAGAAAGAACACATAGACACAGGGAAAGTTCAGGTCCGCTGCTGGGCAAAGACAATTGAGGGAATCAATCAGGTGAGGACACAGGTAGACCCAGAGCAGGCTTGTAGCAAATACATACCCCTGGACCACAAGGCTTAACGGGCAGCCCACTATTGGGTCCCTCTCCCCTTGGGGGAGCCTGAATCTGCTTGTAATAAATTTTCCACACTTTTGTTTAAATCTTTTGGTCCGCAGAGCTCATTCTTTGGAGTCACAAGACATGACCCCAGAAAAACACCTTGGCTCACTGTTCCGGTCATCACTAGAGCAAGATTTTGTTGTTTCCTACAAAACACAGGGATTTATTTATTTATTTATTTTTATTATCTGTAATGTAGGCACTGTAGCAGGACTGGGTATTGAAATGACCTGATTCTCTCTTCCTCTCAGTTTTGTCTTGTCTTTGGGCTTATGATTTAAAAAAATTTGCTAGTTTTATTTAAAAATTAGAAAAGCATTTTCTTTAGAGGTAGCAGGGCCAACTAAAATACTGTTATAATTATCTCTCACTCGTCCCAACTGCATATGTTTTTTGAGACCATAGAGCTATCTTGGCTAGTCTTTGGATTGTGAAAAAAGTCTTGGAAAAGAAGAAATGAAAAGGTTTAGGGGAAGGTTTCAAGACAATTGGCAGATTGTACACAAGCTCAGACGGAGTGCAATGACAAAGCAACACAAATAAAGCTACAGAAGTTAATTTTAGGTGGAACGTATGCTTACATGTTTAATTTCATCTGTTTTCTTAGATAATCAGTTTTCATTTATAGAGTCTATAATCTGGTGTCTGAAAATGATGGCAAACCTGCACTAGGATTCATTGCCCTTTTTTCTTACCCACATCCAGAATATCCCTGAGTTGAGCCAGTGTAAGCTCATGCTATAGCTTTGTGTTCCTAATGTCAGATCCTCTTGGGTGGTACTAGTTCTGGGTGGCTCCCAGCTTTCTTTTTTCCTATCAGCTTTTCAGACCAGCTCATTCCCAGCTTACTTTTCATCCCACATTTAATGGGGTAATGGCATTGAGTTCTTGGACTTTTCAACTTAGCCTGAGGGGCTTCATGCCTGAGAATTTAAATCTCTAGTGAGCTTCTCACTACAGCTCTAATGAGATGATCAAGAACCACCTAAGGCCACATCCTAAATTATGGACTACTAATGGGAAAGACCTATCAGCTGGCCAGGCCAGGGGACACGTACATGGCACCTTTTTATTTTATACAAACTTGATTGGTGGGTTATAATTCTACTTAGCATTTAACTACTTATAGTTGAACTGTATGGTGAGCTGACAGTACATAAATATGCACAGGGAGAATTTAGGGAAGGACTTAAGTTATTTGATTTGAAAACTGTTTTAAAATTCACCTTTTACTTCTGGAATGACTTAGACATTTGAACGGTGTTTTACATTCCCATGATTCTGACCTATTCTCTCCCAGTGCATCTAACAATGACTTTTTTTTTTTTTTAGTAAAATAAATAAAGATGACTCATTTTGATCCTTTCAAGCCAATGAGGATTCTTATCAGTTTGTAGTCTCAAGGCCAAGGCCACCAGAACAAGCAGTATTGACTCAACCCAGAGAGTGGAGTGAGTATAAGACAACCAACCCCCTGTTCTTCAACCATATCTGCTATCCACCTTTTGACCACTTGTGTGTTTGACTAATAGCACTGACAACCTTATATTTTGTTTAGATTTAAACTTCTTATCCAGTGAAAAATAGCAAAACCGTGATCTAACTCCATTTTAGCGTTCTAAGGTACTTTGAATATTTAGATGCATTTACTCTGCTTTAGTTTTGGGTCTTTATATAACGTACTCTCAGCTGACTCTCAGAAGGTGGACTTAGAGTAGTATCAAAGGAGCGGGGGAGGGAATGAACCTCCCACCGAGTCTTAAATACTAGAAAGAATGCTTGGTTGTTCTGGTATTGCTTCTGTTTTGATGGCTTGTCTTTCAGCTTCCTGTCCCTTGGCTGGACATTTGGAAGAAATCCCTTAGTTTTCATGCTGAAGGAAAAGACAAGAAAAGAGGAGAGAAAAGATGGCAGCTACCACGGGGTAAGGTTAGTCAGGAGTGCTGGAGTGCTCCGGGGAAGAGGGTTCTCCTTTGAGAGTCAGTTGGGAGCTGCCTGGTAGTTGATGCTGAATTTAGCATTGAGCTTGAACACACTTAGAGATAATTAGCACTGTAATGTCTCGCCCCCTTTTCATCTCTCCCCTCTTCCCTCCCCACCCCTGACAACAGAGTGCTGGAACTAAAAGGGATTCGAATGTGGTAGAAAGAAAGGAAATTGGCAAGGTTCCTGTAGGACTGATCAGACACTGAAGCGGAGCCACTTTGGGGAGATGGAGTGGGAGGAGAGCAGGGGTGAAAGG
Organism: Eptesicus fuscus; assembly: GCF_027574615.1. NCBI lineage: Eukaryota > Metazoa > Chordata > Mammalia > Chiroptera > Vespertilionidae > Eptesicus > Eptesicus fuscus. Next base: position 85,441,935 of record NC_072481.1, read on the forward strand.
TTAATTTGTCCTTCCCGCCCCTATGGGCCTTCAGGGCTCTTCAGGTCCCCCCTGTGGGTTTATGACTTGGGACCTCCCCCAGGCATGAGAGGAGGGCATTGTTTCTCTCTCATAGCAGAGCCAGTCCACAGACCCCTCACCATATGCTCTTAGGTCATGCCTACACAGCACAAGGCAGATGTTAAGAAAGTATCTGGACAAAAAAAATATTAGGCAGCAAGAAAATTGCTGTGGGAAGATGAGAAAGTCTTTTCTTCCTTTATTATACAGAATTGTTTGCATAAAGAACAGGTTTTAGTTTATTTCTAAAGCATTTGGGAAAAGAATAACATTTTTTCATAAGTTTCAATGAAGTATTTTTATATGATGCTTTGTGAAACTTATGAAAAAATGTTTCTCTCGAGTAATTGGCAAGGAAGTTATTGTTCATACAAAATATATTGATTTCAACTCCTAAATTTCTGAAAGAGTGATTGAAAAATGAGATTTACTCAATAAATAAAGTAAACTGGAATTTCTAGTTTAAAATGGGAAAGGAATAGAAATGTCAAAAACAGTGAAATGAGAAAAATAGCTCTTTATTTTGAGAAGAAAGAACATGTTGCTTTCTCCTCACCCCTGTCTTTGGAAGCTGCTGAAATGATAGACTTGATGACTTTGAATGGATTTCCTTACTCTAAAAGACAAGACAAAGAAGGACATTTTTAAGAAGAAAGGCTGAAAAAGTAAAGAAAAAAATTGATATGGGAAAATGTATTCTTTACATTTTACTTTTCAATTATAGTTTACATTCAGCGTTATTTTGTAGTAGTTTCAGGTGTACCACATAGTGGTTAGACAATTATATACTTTATTTATTTTATTTTATTTTTTTATTTCTTTATTGCTTAAGGTATTACATATGTGTCCTTATCCCCCCATTGTCCCCCTAAACCCCCCCACCCACATATGCCCTCACACACCCCCGTTGTCTGTGTCCATTGGTGATGCTTATATGCATGCATACAAATCCTTTGGTTGATCTCTCCCCCTAACCCCCACCCTTCCCTACCTTCTCTCTGAGGTTTGACAGTCTGATCGATGCTTCTCTGTCTCTGGATCTGTTTTTGTTCATCAGTTTATGTTGTTCATTATATTCCACAAATGAGTGAGATCATGTGATATTTATCTTTCTCTGACTGGCTTATTTCACTTAGCATAATGCTCTCCAGTTCCATCCATGCTGTTGCAAATGGTACGAATTCCTTCTTTTTTACCACAGCGTAGTATTCCATTGTGTAGATGTACCACTGTTTTTTAATCCCTCATCTGCTGGTGGGCACTTAGGCTGTTTCCAGATCTTAGTTATGGTAATTTGTGCTGCTATGAACATAGGGGTGCATATATCCTTTCTGATTGGTGTTTCTAGTTTCTCGAGATATCTTCCTAGAAGTGGGATCACTGGGTCAAATGGGAGTTCCATTTTAATTTTTTGAGGAAACACCATACTGTTCTCCACAGCGGCTGCACTAGTCTGTATTCCCACCAGCAGTGCGCGAGGGTTCCTTTTTCTCTGCATCCTCGCCAGCACTTGTCATTTGTTGATTTGCTGATGATAGCCATTCTGACAGGTGTGAGATGGTACCACATTGTCATTTTGATTTGCATCTCTCGGATAATTAGTGACTTTGAGCATGTTTTCATATGTCCCTTGGCCTTCCTTCTGTCTTCTTTCGAAAAGTATCTATTTAGGTCCTTTGCCCATTATTTGATTGGGTTGTTTATCTTCCTTTTGTTAAGTTGTATGAGTTCCCTGTAAATGTTGGAGATTAAACCCTTATCGGTAATAACACTGGCAAATATGTTCTCCCATGCAGTGGGCTTTCTTGTTGTTTTGTTGATGGTTTCTTTTGCTGTGAAAAAGCTTTTTATTTTGATGTAGTCCCATTTGTTTATTTTCTCTTTAGTTTCCATTGCCCTAGGAGCAGTATCAGTGAAGAAATTGCTTCGGCATGTGTCTGAGATTTTTCTGCCTGTGGATTCCTCTAGTATTTCTATGGTTTCCCGTCTTATGTTTAAGTGCTTGATCCATTTTGAGTTTATTTTTGTGTATGGTATAAGTTGGTGGTCTAGTTTCATTTTTTTGCATGTATCTGTCCAATTTTCCCAACGCCATTTATTGAAGAGACTGTCTTGACTGCATTGTATGTTCTTGCCTCCTTTGTCAAATATTAATTGAGCATAGTGGTTTGGGTCGATTTCTGGGTTCTCTATTCTATTCCATTCGTCTATATGTCTGTTCTTGTGCCAGTACTAGGCAGTTTTGAGAACAGTGGCTTTGTAATACAGCTTGATATCTGATATTGAGATCCCAGCTACTTTGTTCTTCTTTCTCAGGATTGCTGCAGCTATTCGGGGTCTTTTTTTTATTCTAGATGAAGTTTTAGAAAGTTCGTTCAAGGTCTGTGAAACATGGCATTGGTATTTTAATGGGAAGTGCATTGAATCTATAGATTTCTTTGGGTAGTATGGACATTTTAATGATGTTGATTCTACCAATCCATGAACATGGTATGTTCTTCCATCTGTTTATGTCTTCCTCTATCTCTTTTTTCAGTGTCCTGTAGTTTTCCGCATATAGGTCTTTTACCTCCTTAGTTAAGTTTATTCCTAGGTATCTTAATTTTTTTGGTGCAATGGTAAATGGGATTGCTTTTTTAGTCTCTCCTTCTGTAAGTTCACTATTGGTGTATAGAAATGCAATAGATTTCTTGGCATTAATTTTTTATCTTGCTACACTGCCAAATTCATTTATTAAGTCTAATAATTTTTTGATGGAGACTTCAGGGTTTTCTATGTACAGTATCATGTCATCTGTGAATAAAGACAGTTTTACTTCTTCTTTTCCAATTTGGATGCCTTTTGTTTCTTCTTCTTGTCTGATCGCAATGGCTAGTACTTCCAGTACTATGTTGAACAGGAGTGGTGGAAATGGGCATCCCTGTCTTGTTCCTCTTCTTAGGGGAAATGGTTTAGTTTTTGCCCATTGAGTATGATGTTGGCTGTGGGTTTGTCACTTATGGCTTTTATTTTGTTGAGGTATGATCCTTCTATTCCCACCTTACTGAGAGTTTTTATCAAGAAAGGGTGGTGGATTTTCTCAAATTATTTTTCTGCATCAATTGATGTGACTATCTGATTTTTATCTCTCAATTTGTTTATGTGATGTATCACACTTATTGATATGCAGATATTGTACCATCCTTGCATCCTAGGATAAGTCCTACTTAGTCATGGTGTATGATCTTTCTGATGTACTGCTGGATCCAATTTGCTAGAATTTTGTTGAGGATTTTGGTATCTATGTTCCTGAGAGATATTGGCCTATAATTCTCTTTTATTGTGTTGTCTTTATCTGGTTTTGGTATTAGGGTGATGCTGGCTTCATAGAATGGTTTGGAAGTGTTTTTCTCCCTTGATATCCTCCAGGAGTTTTTTTTTTTTAATGTATTTGGGTGCTCCTGCATTGAGTGCATAGATGTTTATCAGGGTTATATCCTCTTATTGTATTGATCCCTTTAGTATTATGAAGTGGCCTTACTTATCTCTTGTTATGGCTTTCACTTTGTGCTCTATTTTGTCAGATATAAGTATTGTTATCCCAGCTTTTTTTTTCATTTCCATTTGCCTGAGAGATATTTTTCCATCCCTTTACTTTCAGCCTGTGTGAGTCCCTTGTTCTGAGGTGGGTCTCTTCTAGACAGCATATATATGTGTCATGTTTTTTTTATCCATTCAGCCACTTGATGTCTTTTGATTGGAGCATTTAGTCCATTTACATTTAAAGTTATTATTGATAGGTACTTGTTTGTAGCAAGTTTTATTTTTTGTGCCTGGGTTCCTTTTTACCTTTTATTTCTTCTTTTTACACTAGTCCCTTTAGCATTTCTTGCATTGCTGGCTTGGTAGTGATAAACTGCCTTAGCCTTTTTTTTTTTTTTTTTTTCTGTGAAGCTCCTTATTTCCCCTTCAAATTTGAATGATAACCTTGCTGGATAGAGCATTCTTGGATTCAGTCCCTTGCTTTGCATCACTTTGTAAACTTCCTTCCATTCTTTTCTGGCCTGGTGTGTTTCTGTTGAGAAATCATTTGATCATCTAATGGGAGATCCCTTGATGTAACTTCCTGTCTCTCTCTTGCAGCCTTTAAGATTCTCTCTTTTTCCTGAACATTTGCCATCATAATAATGATGTGTCTTGGTGTGGGTCTTTTCAGGTTCATCTTGTTTGGGACTCTCTGTGCTTGTGTGGCTTTTTTCTTCCCCACATCAAGGAAGTTTTCTGACATTATTTCTTCAAATAGGTTTCCTAACCCTTGTTTCTCTTCCTGTTGTTCTGGCACCCCTATTATTCATATGTTGCTTCATTTCATGTTGTCTCATAGGTCCCTTAGGCTCTCCTCCTGTCTTTTAATTTTTTTCTTCAATTGCAGTTCAGTTTGAGTGTGTTTTGCTTCCCTGTCTTCTAATTCGCTAATTTGGCCCTCCGCGTCTCCTAGTCTACTGTTGAAACTTTCCATGGTGTTTTTTATTGCAGCTATTTCACTCTTCATTTCTTCTTGATTCTTATATAAGTTGTTGATTTTTTCATCCATCCAGTTTATGAACTGTATGATCCTTAGGCTGAATTCTTTTTCTGACATATTGCATGCCTCCTTTTCACTTAGCTGCTTTTCTGGCGATTCCTCCTTTTCTTTACTTTGGGGGTTTCTTTGTTTACCCATTTTTTTTCTCACTGATGGATCTAGACGTCAAGTTGTGCAGGGGCAGCGCCTCAGTTGGCAGTGGCTCCTCTGGTGGGTGCTGTTCCCAGCAGTCATGGCTCCTCTGGCTGGTGGGGGGAGGCTGCTCGCACAGTTGCTGCTCCTAGGACAGGGGGGCAGGCCACTTACACAGCTGCTGCTCCTTGGACAGGGGCAGGCCACGTGAGGCTGCCACTCTTTGGCTTGGGGTGGGCTGCTTGTGGGGCTGCTGCTCCTCGGTCAGAAGGGAGCTGCTTAAGTGTCTGCTGCTCATGTGGTTGCAGTGCCCTGGGATAAAGCATTGGGCTGGTCAGAAGGAAGCATGCTTCGGCACTCACAGAAGCCTGCGCTTGGGGTGGCTGGAGTCTCGGTGACCATGGGACCACAGCCGAGGTAGCAGGTCCCTGGCAGGGGTGGCTGTAGAGTCCCAGTTGTTATCTGAGGGCACCCTGGGTGGAGGTGAGGCTGGGATCTCACTTACAGCAACTCTCCTCTTCAAAAGGGCGAGGCCTCTGAGGAAGAGTCGGCTTTTCGGTAATGTTTGCAATGGTAGCAGAGGCTGCCTAGTTAGGCAAGCCCGGTTAGCCTGCCCCTGAAGGTCCTGCGGTATCTAACTGTGCCTCACTCACATACACACTCACCCCCCTACCCATGACCACACACTCCTCTTTTGTTCCCTCACTCACTCACACTCTCTCCCTCACTGCCACCTTCTTCCTGCCTCTGTACTTAGGTCTGGAGTGTTATTGACCCGTTTGTGGATGGAGTTTCCTCTCCAGGTGTCTGGTTATGTGGCTCGCTCTCTAGCACATTGGCTGGACAGGATAAAATTCACCTCGTCAAGACACGACACAAAGGGAACAAAACACAAATGTACTCACGACACTGATAACCCCAATATAAGTGACCACCTGAGAAAAGAGAATTAAGGGAGAGAAAAGAGCACAAATGATATCGAAGAGAGAAAAAAAGATAAGAGAGAAAATAAAAAGGAAGAAAAAGGAGAATATATATATATATATATATATATATATATATATATATATATTTTTTTTTTTTTTCCTCTCCATATATATATATATGGGGAAAACACCACAGAACAAACAGATAAACCAAAAAAATGCAAACACAAAACACCCAGCAAAGACGGTGGGGGCAGAATCTGTAGAGGCTGAGCTTATATACAGAAAATAAGGTTGAGAATTGGATGAATATCGAGAGGACCTCAGTTCAGTATAGAGGAAGTAGAAAGGGAATGAGTGGATAAGAAGAAAGAGAATGAGAAGAAAATAATAATAATAATAATAATAATAAAATAATAATAATAAATTTACAAAAATTGATTTAAAAGTGGTATAAAAATAAAAAATAGCAAATAAAATAAAATAGAATTATGAAAAAATAATGTGAAAAGAAATAGAAAATAAAGCAACAAACAAAAAAAGGAAAATACAGAAAAAAGAAGGAAAAAAGAGAGATAAATAATAATAAAATAAAATAAAAATGAAAAAGTGAATTGTCGTTCCTTTGGCTGGCTTAACCCTTTGTACTCGCTTGCTTTTTTCTCTATTCCTTTATTCTAATGCTAACCGTGTCGAGTCACACTCGACATCTGAGTGCAAAATGTAAAGACCCCAGTCTTCTGTACTGTCTGTGGTTTCTCAGTTTCCTGTTGCTGGGACTGAAGGCCTCTCTTTAGACCAGTCCCTGTGGACTCTCAGGGACTATTCAGATTTTTTTTTTAATCCTTTGTACCATTCAGGGTGTATTCTGGGTGTGGCTGTATTGGTTGCCTGGAGACTGGTGGGAGGGGCTATCTCTTCAGGACAAAATGGCTGCCCAGGTCACGGGCTCAGGTATGCCTCAGCTCCAGACTCACTGCCACTTCTCTTGGACCCTCTCCTCTCCCCAGCCTCTCCCCAGACTCCACAAGTCTGCACCTTCTCCCGCACCTCAGCCACGAGTGAGTGTCTGTATCTGAAAGGTCCTATGAACTAGGTTCAGTGAAGAAAAGCACAGGCCACAGAGAGGGGAAAGACTGCGCCTCTGTGAGCTCCTCTCCTGCTGGTGCTGTGTGGTCTGGTCATCCCCTCAGGCTGCCCCCTCTGGGCTCAGTCTTTCGTGACTGTGGACCCCGATCTAGAATCCCCTGCCACCAGCAGTCCTGTGGACCTCCTTTCCACAGTCAGACGCTGTGCGTGTCCCAAGGAACATGGCTCGGTGCCCTGTGGTTTCCCTCTGACCCTCTGGGCTCAGAGGTCTGGCAGATCTCTCCTGCCCAGATCCTTGATTTTACCTTTCTCCAGGGGTCCTCTGCCTTTCCCAGCTGCAAATTATCTCACAAACTGAGTCTCCTTCACCAATTCGGGGTGGATGTTATTTGTTTCAGCTGCTCATTCTATTTGCTCCGGGACAAGGCTTGGGACATGTTTGTCTATTCCCACACCATTTTGTCCTCTCCAATCATAAACTTTAAAAAGTGTTCCCCCTGCTATTTCCAGTACCCACCTGGCATCATAAAAAGCCTGAGATGGGATTGTCTGTTATCATAGACTTTCACTGAAATTAGGTGCCAGATACAGTCAAACAAGGTAGAGTCACCTTTGCCACCCACGTTCGTGTGACGAAGAAGTGGGAGTGTTCTACAATACATACACCCTGCACTGATGCCCCTGCCTGAATAGGGAGGCAGGCCTTTCATTGTAATGGGACCATCTGTTGCAATGAACAGATGTATTAGAGAGGTTTTCGCTGCAGGAAATTTATTATTATTTATATTATCCTTAAATAGAACAAACAAAATAAATTTAGAACATAAATCCCACATTGTGTCTAAGAAAAGGTAAAAGCAATTCAGGATTATTTTGTAGCTGTGACTTTCATATAAAGATTGGTCTCAAAGACAGAGCCATAAAGGCTACATTCCCCCTCTTCTGCTCGGAAAAGTACCAAAGATTTGCTTACGTCCTTGGTAAAAAATGAGTGACTTATGTCTACAAGTCTCGGTAAGTCAGAGGACGTCTTCTCATCAGGGAGGCCCAGGAGAGGAAAGGAGTGTGTGTTGGTACGACTTTGCCTGTTTTCTCTGTCTTTTCCTTTATGGCTCAGTAGCAGTTGTCCTGGATTCTGCTGCCCAAGCAAAGAGTCTCTTACATTGCTGTTAATTTGATTGTATTAGCCATCATTTTGAATCCATGTAGGAATTGTTCACAGAGATTATTAGTGTTACAGAAAGCAGTGCTTTTTAAAAACTGTTTTGTACTGTTCCTTGACTGATTGCATTTCTGTGGAGTTTCTGCCATGTGTATGGTTTGCTCTGAGAGTGGTTGGGTGCAGATTTTTTGTCCTGCTCTCTCTCTGGGAGCTGCCCGACTTCCCCCAAAGTTCTGTCACCTTCAGCTTCCGTCTATGAGTAATGATGTTTGTTGACAACCCGTTTCAAAGAGAAGTTGTGAAAAATGTGCAAGGTACTTGCAGTGCGCTTTGGGCGTCTTGGAAGAGAGACGTAATGTAAATACCAGAGCGTTAGTGTGGAACCAGTGTCTGAGCGCTGCTCAGGCTTCACCCAGAATGCTATCTCTCCATCTCGGGATGGAGAGCTTGGCAGGCTGGTGAAAGACAGAGTTTCTGGATTGCATATTCCAGATTGTGCCTGTGTTTGTTACTGTGCAAAAGGGCGTGCCTTCAGTTACGGCCTCCTCCTGCCTTAGTCATGGAAAACCTCATAGAGAAAGTGGAGTTTTAGGATGGCTTTTAAAGATGAGAGGGAGAAAGGTGCACAGTAAATGAGAGAGAGAAGAGAAACTTTGGGGATGTAAGAAGTGACTAAGAACAGGGAGAGCGGAAACGGGAAAGATCATGTATCAAAGGAATACAAGTGAATTGTATTAACTGAGAAAGATGAATTTTAAAATCTTTCTAGGAATCTGATCTGAGAGAGAGGCTTTTTCTAATTTCATCGCTGTAAAAATTAATGTTATTCCTTTGAGCAACTCTGAGACGGAAAACCTCAATTTAAAAATACAGACAGGTGTTGCAGCAAGTTTATAATACATTCCAGACAGTTTTTTTTTTTTTTTTTTTTGAACTGGGAGGACGATAATCAGTTGCTACTTATGGGATATGAGTCATCATAAAATAAAAATGCAACTCTGACCTGTACAGTCCTGAACACGCTTAACTCTTAATAAGTTTTTGATTAAGCAAACAAACACATAAAACACCTAACGCCGAGACTGCTCGTGGCCTTGTTTTTTGAAAATGGTAATAAAAAAATTAAAGAGAACAAAAATATTTCACTTTGCCTTAGAGCTGGCCCTGATAAACAGGTGATGAAAGAGAAAGGAGACAAAGACGGATTAGCAGAGTATGACAAAGAGCCATCTTTGTCGCGGACACGAACTCCCTGACAGAGAGCACACTGCCCTCTCTGCTCTCACGCCAATTTGGCTCATTCCCAGGCCCACAGGTGAGGGTCTGTCCTGAGCAGGGGCTAGCCTTGTCCGGACCAGAGAAGCTAGGAAAAGCTGGGTAAATTTCAATGCAAAGATAACAATTGTTTTCTGGAATCAGAAGAACAGTGTTTGAACCCCAATGCCACTATTTACTCACCAGAGTTAACTGTCACTTTTTAGTCCCAGTCTCACTTTACATATTTGCCGAAAGTAGACAGTTTCTCACCAGGTTTGTTGTAAGCATTAAAAAAGAAAATATCTAAAAGGGCGTTAAACTTATTTAAAAAAAAATTCAGAGAAACACAAATTTTTGTTTGACTTGGTGATGGGAGGAGCAGGCCAATTGTACTTGAGCTCTTTAGGATAGAAAACCAGGTACTATGGATCTAAGGTGTGAAAACGAGATACAATTATTAGTCCTTTGAGAGGGATCTTTAAGTAAAGGGTATCATCAATACAAGGATTTCATTGAGTTTCGATAATTGTGGCGGAATGTTGGCTTTCCCTTTGGAAAGTCTCCTCCCGGTTTTCCACAGTCTTCCCGATTCCCAGCCATGGTGAAACTGGGCATAATCATTCCACTATGACACATGCTTCCCTGTTACATTAAAGCAAAAATGAGTTTGCCAAGAAAAAGCAGCTTTTCACAGAGGGTGTAGCACATGCTGTGGGAGAACTAGTCTGGCTGGTTCCACCTCAGCTCAATCTTTTGAGTGCAATTTTTGCTGTTAGCCGTACCAACGAATATTACAGCAACCATCACCCTAATGCCACTTCCTCATTTGGGAAAACACACACACACACACACACACACACACACACACACACACTCAGAGTCACTGCAAAATTATAAATGGACATAACTTCCTAGATGGCCCGAGGACTTCAAAGAGTTAGAGAAACATCAATCAGATAAAAACCGGTGTGTGTCACCGATGTTTTAAAATGTTATATTCGTGTTTAAATAGCTGGCAGGTCAGTCTTTTTTTTTTCCTTAATTTTTTTTTGAGTGTGCAGCAAAACAAACTTCAACAGATTGGAAAAATAGAGTTCATTTTTTTCTTTCATTTTTAGGTTTTATTTTTTTTCTGTTTCTCTTCACCCTGGAGGTGGTCACAGTCTGGTCTCCCTCTGCATCCAGGCTGCTGGGCAGGGGAGAAGCTGCGAGACGGAAGAGGCATCGCTTGTGCCCACCAGGGAAGGGCTGGGCTGGAGGTGACGGCGGCCGCTTTCTCTCCCCGACCCCCTGCTCCGTGCCTGAGCGCCGTGAACACCATCGTCAGCACACCTTGGCATCAGAGAAACTTCCTGGAAGCCAGCCAGCTGGGGCCCAAGGTCAAGCAACCACCATGACTATCAGCAACCAGGAGAAGCGAGGGGGACCCGCGGAGGTGACGGCAGGTGGAGAGGCAGTTAGTGAATCCGCAGAGCCGCCTGCTCTCTGCTGCGGCGGCGTTGATGGCAGCGGCTGCTGTGACTGCTGGGAAGGTCTTATCTACTGATCAACGCAGTGTGCCAGAGGGCGGATGGGAGAGCCCGCGTTGGCAGAAGGTTCCAGTTGCAGCCTGCAACAGACAGCAGAAGGAAAAGGGAAAACAACCCTCACAGCAGACCAGCAGGAGCAGTTCCGCCGAGCGCAGCGCCGGTGTTCCAGGCCTTGCCGGCTCCATCCCTGGCTCTGGCAGCCAGGGCTGCCTGCTTGCATTAATTACCTCTCACTCCCAGACGCATTTATTCCAAACTACCTTTAGGGTTCAAAGTGCAGGAACAAAATGACTTGGGTTGAAGGCAATTAACAAACAGGTTATTTTAAATTAACAGACACTTTTACCATCTGGCCCAAATAGCTCCTTCATGTCGGGGTGGAGTCAGCAATGCCGTGTGTCTGGTGGAAGGACGAGTGGGTCACATTCTTCCCAGTGATGGTACACTGATTTTATTTCGAGATTTGAATATTGCATCGATACATATTTATCAGAGTTAAATCCAAGGAAAAAGAAAAGCTTCTATAAATTTCTGATGTATATTAGAAAATTTTGTATATAAAATACGTTAGAATTGTATATACAAAATTGTATATAAAATGCGTTATCAATTTGTTGTCAGGTGTTTGTTTGTTTTTCACTTTGAATTTTCTAATATCTCTACAATACTTGAGTTGTTATTGTTCTTGGCATTTATCCATTTCCCCTTGAGTTATACATGGCTTTTTCCTCCTATTTTGAAACTAGGTACTCTGCTCTATATTGCCTTGTATATAGTGGGGATTTAGCAAGTTGAATAGAAAAATGAAATGCCTCACATAATTCAAAATAGGTGACTACAGGAGAAACCTGAGAATTTTAAACCAAATTTCAATAAGTTAATCATGTGCTATATATTGCTTCAGAGAAGCATTCTCCATAGATAGGGGGTTCCTCCACAACATTTAACATTATTTAGTTTACATACAACTTAAAAAAACTGTATTTCTTTTTAAATCTTTATTGTTGAAAGTATTACATAGGTCCCCTTTCCCCCCCCCCCCCATTAACCTCTTCCAGCCCACTCCCGTCCTCCTCCCGCCCCCCTACATACAACTTTTCAGGAACATTTAACAACATAAAGTGGGAGAATGCCCATTGGCTTATTGTGGGTGGTAATGACACCTGGGAAGTAGCTTCATTTTAGTGTCATTTATAGCAGCAGTAAATGTGTATTGATTAAAATATATATGCACCTGCAGCCTGTTCGTCGATCTATTATTTAGATAGACTAAGCAGGGTGGTGCTTTTCCGCTGTTTTGTGTAGTGACTAGAACACTGTTGACACTCATTAAAAGTTAAAGATAGTAACGTCTGGCTAGCATGTGATGCAAACTTTCCATTTTATAAACCATTAAACAGAAACGAGAAAGGATGAAATGCCAGGTAAAATGCACGGAGATATTCAACCTGATGAAAACAAGTTAAGTATATTTGGTAGACTTTTCTCTTTGAAGCTTTACCACGCAATACTGACCACTTACCATATAGAACCAAGAGAAAAAGCTCACAAAGTCACATGTGAAACTAGATTAAACAAGCACCTCTAAAAACACCCAACAATTAAATTCAGGGGCCCAGACAACTAGGATGTAATGAAAAATTGAAATGTAGAAACTATGATAAGACACTAAGACTGTTTATAACCAAATTGTTAAGCTGGGATATCATATATGAATTTACCATGAGCCAATTTAACTATTAACCACTTCCAAATTTTATTTTACCTGTTGGATTCTCCATGGAGCAAAATTAGGCTCTTTGGGAAATGCATCGATTCTTCCAGTACAACAAATGGCATCCTGAAGGACAATGTTCTAAGATGAAGGCTTGGAATAAGAAGATGTAGGCTCTGACTTGGCTCTATTGCTAACAGACTTTCTGACATTGAGAAAGGCTTTTCATAGTTTTCTTTGCTTTTTTGTTTCTTCCTCTGTGAGTGAACAGCATTCTCCTACAATGAGACTCTCTTAAGTCTAATAGTCTATGATTCTAAATAAGCAACTTTCTACAGAGAAGTCATTTTTGTTCAACCAATAGATTGCCAAGATCCCCAGAGAATTAGATGGATAGTCCAAAAATTAGCAACAAAGCACCCTGGGGGAGGAGTTAGGAGACCTGGGATGCGCCCTTGCCTTTATTTCTACCTGCACTTTATTTTCCACTTTAAAATGAGAAGCAGAGCACAACCCTTGCATGATTTTCCTCGGGGCTATGAAAAAAAATTCCTAAAAAAACAACAACCAAAACTTTTACGTTCTTCTGAAAAAATATAATTTTATTATGTACATTATGCTAAAAAGATACCTAGGTTTTGGTCCCATGGGGCACCTGAAGTTGCAGCTATTTGCTTCCAAGACACTCCTTTAGTTGTCCTGTGTTTTCCAGAGTGTAATACTTTAAAAATTTTCAACTTTGACAGAAGAATGTAGCATATTCAGACCTTGATTTTTATGTCAGATGACTAAACTCCCAATCAGCAACACATGATTGTTTTTCCTTGTTTCAGATAAATAGAAAACAAGTATACTGATGAAATACAAATAAAATCTGCATTAGTACAAAAACCTTTAATCAGATGTATTTCAATGTTCCCATTTGTGTGACAATGTTATTAAAAAGTGTTTCAATAACTTGACCATACAAACTGGAATAGTTGCAATCCTATGGTTTTTGAAAAAGAATTGCTTCCTTATAGGCAATTTTCCTTATCTCCCGTATACAAGATACCAGCTGCCTTCAGAGCGATCCTGTTCTACCTCTCCCAACAAAGTGAAAGGAGAACACAATGTACAGCAATGAAAGAAACTAACACTCAGGTGAACCAAGTACCCAGTATTATTCATTAGTTGGGAAACTGAGGCCGAATATGTCACGTTCTGAAAATCAAACAGCAAGCCAGGGCCAGTCTTAGAGTTGAATCTTAGCTTACAAGCTTGGGCTCTTTCTACTGCGCCTGCTGGTCCTAATGCAACAATACTGACATCGGAGAAGAAGGAAATGAATAGGAGAAAACGTCAGCACCTGCTCTACCCTCCAGATAGTCCATCTCCAGGCAGACTCTCTCACTGGGCCTCCGAGTTTTACCAGTTTGTTTTTGCCATTCCTTCCCATTGTTCATCTCCACTGACACCCGTACCCATCCTCCTCTAGGTATGATGAGATTGGGAAATTAAGCCAATGACTTCATCCTGGGATACATTTGGAAATTTCTGTTCTATATATTTTCGGCATCTCTCTCCATTCTGATCAAGTAGGAAGCACAGCCAAATATCAGCAAAAGCTGTTCTAATGTTAACAAAGTACCCTTTCCTCCTTCCAGACCCACCACTACTACCACCTCCATGAAACCAGCGATGACCACAGCGGGGCTCCTTTGCTCAGTCAGTGCTTGTTCTTTAAACAACAGCAACAACACTGCTTGCTCTCTCCTGCTCTAAAGAGGCCACAGTGTGGCAAGTTTCCTGTGCGAGCCACGGGGCAGGTCGCTGGAGGGCTTCACCATTCCAATCTTTAGAGGACACCTGTCCTGCCCCAGGACCCCTGCATTTTCTTAGAGACCATCTATTAGAAATCTGCTCTGCTTAAGCAAATTAAGATTCGGAAAAGTGGAAATGTTGAGTGCCTCCTTCTACCACCTTGCAATAGTTCATTTTGTGCAATCAGTTGTCCAATTCTTTTTAGGGTGTTTAACACTTTTTTATTTATTTACTTATCAACTATTTATTCATTATATTTCAGAGGACTCTAAGAAGCAAATAATTATTTGAGTTTGAAGAGAATATAAAAAAAGTAATCATGGAACAGTTTTATAAAAAAGACTTCCAAAGTTCTAGTTCAATGTTATTAGTGCTCCTAAACATTCTATGGCATCAGTAGGTGGTGCTGGGATTAGAAACCATAAGACGCAAATTACTAATACTTTGTTCCTGAAATGTCAGCTATGACATTAATTTGGCTAGTGTTAAAAATGTTGGTGCTAATTGCAGGCTCAGGAAGCACAGTAAGTTTTATTAGCACAAACTGCACTATTGTGTAATTATTATTTACTTGTAATCATCCTATCAGTTTACCAGAATTTGTTTCTCTGCAATTTTTTTTCTATTCCCCATCAATATCATTATAGCAGCCACAGTAAGAAAACTAATGTTTGAGAAGCATAAAAAACTGATGAGAGGAAAATACATCTTAATTTTTAAATGGGGGGTTTTGTGTTCCAGACTTAAAAAATGCTAGAAATGGCAATGTCCCAAGGGCACCAAAAGAACTTTAAAAGTATAAAGGTTCGAAACTGAATTTGGAGAAATCAGGCCTTGACTCAGGAGCCTGAGATTACAGCATATAAAATGGTCTGAGCCACATTGTATAGTGAACAACGTCCTGGGCTCATTTCCCACCAGCTGGCAGGACTCCGTAGGGTGAGCTTCAGAACTTTGTCCTCTAACAATTCTCTCACAGTTCTGTCAGTGTGAGTAGCAGGAAGACTAAAAGGAAGTCGGCTGCCAAGAGAGAATGCAGAAGAGAGAGGAAGAAAGCTGGTACAAGAAAGCTGGGCTTGTTTTCAACAAAACACAGTGTTTAAGGATAGAAAAATTTGATAATCGTACTTGTTTGGTTTTGCTGAGGGTCTTGACTGCATTTTATGAACCTCACCTGAAAGCTAACACCAGGATGCTTAGATGTAGAAATACAAAGTTTCAGGATTTAGTCTGAGGACCCCTAATATCAGAAAGTGCTCAAGTTTTTCACTTCAGGACAAATACTTCAGCATAATAAAATCCAATGAGGTTGCTGGTTTTGAACATTTTGTACCTCCTACAATGTGGTAGGTTCCCTTGGTCAGGTGTGTATTGGCTGGAAGGCAAACGTAGAAGGTTCTTCTAGAAGGGGCTGTAGTTTTAGTTTTGAACCAGTGGGAGCAATGGTTACTCTTCACTGAGCTTGATAACTATGGGAGCAAAACTGGGAGGAACCTTAAAGGTTGCTAGTCTCTAATTCCTTCCTGGAATTAGATAATGATAATCTATAATAATAAAAGCATAATATGCTAATTAGACCAGACATCCTTCCAGATGACCTTCTGGATGAAGCTGGGGCTGTGAGGGCCGAGCCTCTTGCATGAATTTTGTGCATCAGGCCTCTAGTTATTTAATAAAAGACAACTAATCTTTCAGTAGTAGAGTTTGCAGAGTAAATAATTGTTATATTTGTGGCAATAAACAGATAAAAAGACAAAATATATAGAATTATTTATATCATTTCTCATTGTAAAGTTCTTTGTTTATATTCCTCCCTCCTTCCCTTCCCTTCCCTTCCCTTCCTTTTCCCTCCCTTCCTTCCTTCCCTTCCTCCTTCCCTTCCCTTCCCTTCCCTTTTGTTCCCTTCCCTTCCCTTCCCTTCCCTTCCCTTCCCTTCCCTTCCCTTCCCTTCCCTTCCCTTCCCTTCCCTTCCCTTCCCTTCCCTTCCCTTTCCTTCCCTTCCTTCCTTCCTTCCTTCCTTCCTTCCTTCCTTCCTTCCTTCCTTCTTTCCATGATTGGATATAAAGTCAGTTCTCACTTTTCCAAGCAGAATGAATTATTCATCTACTTTTGAATAATCATCTCTATTCCCCTGCCTCCAACAAGTCTGTGAGGGTCTTAACTCCAACAGGACCTAGAGATGTGGGCCAAGGCTGGGCCCGGAAGGGTTGTTTTGCTGATGTTTTATTGTAACACAGTCTCTCTGAATGGGGCTGTTATAGGTAAATATGGAACATGCTATATTTGCAAAATGGAAATAAAAACATTCATTTGAAAAATGAATATCTATTATTTATACTTACTTCAAAGTTAATAGAATATTTTATTTCTTCATGTCTATCAGATTTACATTTACACATATATTATATACACACACATATTATATATGTATGCAAACCTAAGAAAAAATTTCAGTAAGGATACTGGGAATTCCTTTTTTATAATGCAGTAAGTTGTATATTGCCTAAATTATACATCAACTTTACCAAGTCTAAAGATCAAGTCATCCCAACTTTATTGAGCTAGTCACTAAAATTTGCACTTTTCAATTCAGTTTCTTTCTGGTGGGCCAAAGAGCTTTGGTGGAGAAAAAGGCAGGGAAAGAGATAAGATACTCCTTATCAGATTGAAAAAATTCTCAGAGTCAAGCTAGAAAATGCCTCAAGGTGCTGTTGGAATCAAATGGAAACATTTGTTACGTAAAGCCTAAGAATCCTACAATTACCACAGCATCCCCCCTGCATTCTTAGATGTAGATTGCTAAAACAGTTAAAGTACACAGGTATAGAATAAAAGCTAAAATAGTCCAGCAAATAAAATAAATGAAGTGCTTAAGTATGTTGGCAAACATTCGACCTTCTGGTTCCTATTTGCATTTAGCTCCAGATGATGGCATCTAATCCATGAATTTCATGTTCACAGGCTGGAAAAAAAAAGAAAAAGAATTTTAAGTTTTAAAGTTTGAATTGTGGTTTCTTTTTGAAAAATCTTAAAAATCCATAAAACCTGAAATGATACAAAGGTATATTATGTTGGTTTATTTATATTTTGCAGTAGCTCTATTGTTGATAAGAATTGTTTATCAAAATGCTTTTATAATTCAATAAGGAATTTCTTTATAGTCTAATTATTTCTTTAAAAGATCTACTTAAAATGAAGTATATTTTCTCTCTTTTTTTCCATTTTATTTCTTTGGTCAATGTATTTCTTTTCTAAATTAATAAAGATAGTGAGTATATAAATTGACAAGCTTCTTTGAAAAACAAGTTGGGAAATTTTGAAACAGACCTATGTGAAATGCTAACCCATGTTTTTTAATTAAGATAAATAGAGGTGAAAATAGCTTGAAAACAGATGCATTACCTTTTGATGAACTGATATTTTTCACTGTTACAAGTTTTATTTTCTCCCCACCCAAGAATGCGCATTGTTAGCTTACTTAATCAAGCCTCTCCTTATTTAAATCATGTCTTCTTTCCGAAATTACCTAACTCCATTGTGTGCCTGGTGAAAAATACCACGTACCAAACGCCTCCTTCCTCAGGAGTAGGAGTGGAAGGCGTGGGTGGGAAGGAGGAGCCATGATTTCTTCATGAGCTATCTTCCTATATCCTTAGCACCATGTTCCTGATTAGCCACATTTGTCATTGCCTGTCTTGTACTGAGTTATTCACTCTTTCTTCACCTGGAAGAGTTCTGTTGACTTGAGCTGAGATAAGTAGACCGGGATGGATCTTCTAAGCTTTTTACTTTTTCCATGGATGTTCCTGTGTTTTTGAGCATCATAGACTCCTGTGCTCTCTGGTACATCTATTTTCCTTATCTAGAGTCACTCCCTAAGAGTCGATAAAAACTCATCCATCATAAAAAATTGTTAGAGAATCTTTGGGCCAATGGACTTGAGAGCTGAGAAGAAGAGATTTCTGCTATAGTTCAGAATAAATCTGTACCAGAAAATGGTCATCATCCCCCTTCTCACATACATTGCCCTGCAAGAACGCTATCCCTGTAGGCATGATCTTACCTGGATTTCTCAAACCTAATTTAGATTAGGGTGTGAGTAGATGAGAGTGTTCAAAAGAAGGTGCCCCTGAGGCTTCTGGAAACTTTCTGTTTCTAGGATGTCAACTTGGTGTTTCCTGATGTCTTGAAGCCAGCCTGCCTTTTACTCAGGAGCCCTGGGGAATGGTACGGAGCACAGTCTCTAATCCCAGGTCTACCACCGACCAGTCATGTAACCTTCTTGTCTAAGTTCTCTGTGCCTCAGTTTCCTCATCTGATAAGTAGGTGTAATAACAGTACCTGTTTCATACGACTGTCATGAGGATTAAATGAGTTAATACATGCAAAACATTTAATACACAACCGCTGATATTTAGGAAGCACACGCTTTTAATCTAGTGGCATTTATTACTATATGGCTTATTTGCTCCCAAAGTCTTTTTGTGACTATTCCTCTAATTCCAAGAGAGTAATTAAATCCTGTGACTGCTCATGCTCCCAAGTCTCTCAGGTGAAAATATGCTAACCAGTCAGGAGGTGAGAATGAAGAAACCAAACAGAAAAGTCACTTTCAGAACAGTGTCCTTGGGTATCTCTGCTTCGGATGGCGCCAGAGCCCCTGGCCTTCTACTTTGAATTCCTACAAAAACCCCCCAACAAAACAAAACAAACAGGCCTTCCCCCAAAAGAAAGTTATTATGTAGCCTTATTTTCCATTCAGACAAAAACTGAGAAGCTGTAGCAGCAGCTCATGAAGTAAACACCTCTTACATAGTCAGTTTAGTGGCAATACTCACAAAGGCGAGATAAGGAATAGTTGTCTTTTCATGCGCCCTCCTGAATTGAGTAGTTTGAACAGGAAAACAATATTTATACAGACACATATATATGTGTATACCACGTATATATGTGTATGTGTGTATACACATATATATTTGTGTATATACACATTCATATATGTGTATATACACATACATGTATGTGTATATACACACATGTATATACACATACATATATGTGTATATACACACACAAGCACACACAAACATATGCGCACCTGTTTTAAAATTGTAAAGCCAATGGGACAATTATAAGTCAGAAGAAAGCAAAGTTCCAAGAATAGGTGAATCACCGGATGGTCACATATTTGAGAATAGAAAGAAGCACACTTTGCTACTTTGATAAATGTCTCAAAAAATATATATTTTTTCTTCTACAAAATCAAAATGGGAATCACTATGAAAGACTCCAAGTGCCTTTATTTAACAACTTAGCTTCCCAGATGCTGCTCTACAGGCCCAGAGGCCACTGATTGCTGTCAGCAGGCTGGGGCCTCCTGCTGAGTGGCTGCAGAACGTAGGGGAGGTCCAGAGAAGGACAAGGACAGCCAGCACTGAATGTGGAATAAAGGACCGGAATCTATCCTCAACTGAATGTGTGACCTTGGGCCACCCAAACAGCCTCTCTCTGTGCCTCAGTTTACTCCTTGTACCATTAAGGAATTTGGTTAAATAACCTTAAATGTCCTTTCTGCATCTGAGGCAGAAATAGGAGAAGCAAATTTTACCACATAAGACCTTGTCCAAATCCTATCTTCCCAACTTTTTCTTTTGCTTGTTTTTGAGTTCCATCATCTGTTATTCCCTATTCTGAGAGATGGATTAGTCAAGTGGGAGAATGACCGAATATGCCAAGCCCCATTTTATATTTATATTTTTATATTTATTCTTGAGCATAGGTTTTAGATAGTTCTTATGGATGAGGGAGTTTATCCTGGTGATTTTTTTAATTTAAGTATTCCCTTCTTTTGGCCTTTCTGATCCTTTGTCTATAAACAATGGAAAATGAAGAATCACTTACATTTAGAATCGTACGTGTCCTTTATTACACACACACACACACACACACACACACACACACACACACACACACACCTACACAGGCACTATGAAAAATACTAAAAGCGAACATAGTGATAGATGGTGCTTTTCTTTTCAGTCAAGTTGTTTAAATACATAGTTTACAAAAGGGGTCTGCATATAGTATATTCTTAAATAACCTATTTTGTTCTGTAGCAGAATATGTAGTCCCCTCCTCCCAGTTGCTAATGAATTGAAGCAGAAAAGCAAGTTGAAGGATGAAGTTGTCAGTAAATGATAAATAGTTGACTCATGATGACACCCAGCTTCTCATCTCTTAATGGCTATTATTGTTACAGGAGGGGCTCATTAGTTCCGAGGTGTGGTTTTCCGACCAGGGCCAGATCACTTTATCAGAGACCAAATAAGCACATGTGATATAATTAGAGATGTGTGAGCAGCTAAGTACCTACTCTTCCCATTTAAAACAAAAATACTCACTTTTCCTTGGCGGCCACACCTTCTAATTACTTATAAATGTTTAAGATTTATTATCTTCAAAGTTTGGAGGAAGACAGAAAAAGAGGGCGAGAAAGAACTGATAGTGAAAACTCTGGGGATCAAAGGCCCTGGTTAACCAGCAGCCTGGCTTTATTTTGGGCAATTCAGAAGCCCCGCTGCTGCAGAGATGTGAGCTGACAGCTCTTTGGCAATCCAGATGACCTGGAGAACAGGATGTGGCCACCCTTTCACCCATCTCCTTGGAAGCACTGTGTTGAGCAAGAGGTGGTGGTGGTGGGGAAAGAAGGGTTGAGTTTGCTAGAACTGCAGTGGTTAAATACTGCCACCTTTCTTTCCCTCCACCATCCCTGGTCCAGCCCGCCTCTCTGTAGGTTGAGAACT
This sequence comes from Eptesicus fuscus, assembly GCF_027574615.1. NCBI lineage: Eukaryota > Metazoa > Chordata > Mammalia > Chiroptera > Vespertilionidae > Eptesicus > Eptesicus fuscus. The sequence goes on from NC_072481.1 coordinate 85,462,974, forward strand.
TGGCTTTCTCCTTGTGAGTCCCTTTGGTTACTGAAAGTCTTTGCTGCAGGGTATCAAGGCCACTAAGGGAGGGCTTGTTGAGAAATTTTACTCCCACTGCTGGCAAGACCCAGGGCTTCATTATATAATTGTTTAGGCATTTTATGCAAATTCTGCAGGCGTTATGAGCTACCTAGTTTCTCCCTGGTGAGTGCTTGGCAAATGAGAGACCAAGACTTATAAAAGGGATAGTGTCCAAACAAGCATGATGCGAAATCGCTGAAGCATGAGCTTGGTGCATTTCAGCATGTTCTCCCCATATGACATCAGAATTTTGGTTTTGAAATGAGATAGACATGATATACTGAGTCTCCTGCTTTCTCTTGTCTTTCTCAGATGCACAGTCTAGCTGCTGAGACATTAACATTTTTTTCTTTCTTCTGCTTTCTCTTGTTCCCTCACCTTGAAAGATTATATTCTAGAGAAGAAGGGCTTTTTACTGTTTTAGGAATATATGTACAAATAAACAAACATTCTCATTCTTTTACCCTGAGCTTATATCATTGTCTCCTTAAAGGATTTTGGCCTTTGGACAAGGGTGCTAGGGAAGTTCTTTTGACTATGGTGGCTCATTCAACTATGGACGTATCTCTGGAGGTTGCATGAATGTATTAAGAGTACCTAAGATGCAGAAAGCATATGCTCTGGTCTGGAGTTAATTCACAGATACAATGTTTATTTTCTTTCTTTTTTGTTTCTTTGCTTCCCTCTCTCCTGCTCTCCCTCCCCTACTCTCTTACATCCTCCCTATCCTCCCTCCCTCCCTCTCTCCTTCCCTCCCTCCCTTCCTCCACCCTTCCTTCCTTCCTTCCTTCCTTCCTTCCTTCCTTCCTTCCTTCCTTCCTTCCTTCCTTCCAACTCAATCTATTATGACCCTATTTACCTGGAGATAGTATCAGATTCCTCCCTTCCTTCCTTCCTTCCTTCTTTCCTCCCTCCCTTCCTCCTTCCTTCCTTCCTTCCTTCCTTCCTTCCTTCCTTCCTTCCTTCCTTCCTTCCTTCCTTCCTTCCTTCTTCTTTTAGTCTCTTCTTCCTTTTAGTTTTACCAATATCATGCACCTTTTTTCACTTGTAAACTATTTAAGGAAATCTTTTCTCAATCACTCAAATAAATTCCAGTGATTACCCTTTCCATCTTCTATTCTGTAGGTAGAATCATAAAAATTAGAAGGTACTGCATAATTTTGAATTACTTTAGAGAGAAATACAGTATTTCCAAGTAGTTTCCTTTGTCTCCTGAATTTTTGTGTTCAGGATTGCTCTGTCAAAGCTGCCATTTTGCCACTTAGCATCCAGTCAACCATAGCCAGGGTTTTACTAGAAGATGCTCTAATTAACCAAACAGTACCTCCATTCCTTTGAATTTTTATGCTACTTTAAGTCCTTTAAAATGGACTGGATTTTTAAACTTCTTCTCTCTTAAAGTTAAAAAACATTTTTAGTATCTGTTAAGTGTTCATGTTGTGCTCAGCACTTAGGCAGTGCTATAAATGCTACACTCTATGAGAACCATATGATACAGATGCTGCTGCAGGTTTTGCATTCAAAGGAGAGCGTGTATGCAACCTTAGGTTTGAGTATATTACTATTTCATTTGTATACACATACCATATTTTCCGGCATATAAGACGACTGGGCGTATAGAAGACTTTCTTGGGTTAAAAAGTCGTCTTATACACCGGAAAATATGGTATGTATCTCAAGTACATCTACATAGACATATGCATACACACTGATACATACACAGTACTCCTTCCAAATGATGAAATGCTTAAGACCTTAAGAAAAATATATGGTTCAGCAACTAAAGTCAAAAGTGACTGTTAAAACTCTATGAATTTCATTACTATCCTATATAATAAAAGCCTAATATGCAAATAGACTGAACGGCGGAAAGACTGGTGGAATGCCCGGTTGCTATGATGTTCACTGACCACCAGGGAGCAGATGCTCAACACAGGAGCTGCCCCCAGCCTGCAGGCCCCAGGCTAGCCAAGGCAGGTGCCAGTGGGGGCCCCCTGATCACCCCGCCAGTTGCCCCACAGATTGGCCCTGATCGCCGGCCAGACCTAGGGACCCTACCCATGCACAAATTTCATAGATTGGGCCTCTACTAAATAATAAATACCAACTGTGATATTGTAATCTATAAAAAGAAGATCTATATTTGGTCTTCATCCTGTTCCTAGCTTCTAAAAATCATTGGAATTCCCTAAGGCAGAGCTAAAGAGAGATGAGAGAGATAAAGGTGTATTTTTTAATGTTAATGAGGTGACTTTTGGAAAGTACCTCGGTAACCTAAGGGTGAGGGCTGATTGCCAGGGGAGCCAATCATGTTATTAGAAGGGTTGGGACTAAAAATCCCTGGCCTCCTGGGAAGGAAAGGGGACTAGAAATTGAGTTTAGTTATCAAAGGCCTGTGATTTAACCAATCATGTCTATGTAATGAAACCTCCATCAAAAACAGAAAAGGAGAGGGTTCGGAGAGCTTCTGGGTCAGTGACTTGGTAAGAATGGCTTGCTTAGAGAGGGTATGGAAGCTCCGTGCCCTTTTCCATGCCTTGTGCTAGGCATCTCTTCTATCTGGCTCTTCCTGAGTTATATCTTCTCATAATAAACCAATAGTCTAGTAAGTATAATGTGTCTCAAAGTTCTGTGAGCCACTTTAGCAAGTTAATAGAACCCAGGGAGGGCGTGCAGGGAACCTCTGATTTATAGCCAGTTGGTCAGAAGCATATGCAATAACCTGAATTTGTGATTGGCATCTCAAATGAGGGGCAATCTTATGGGACTGAGCTCTTAACCTGTGGAATCTGATACTATCTCCAGGTAAATAGGGTCATAATAGATTGAGTTGTAGGACACCCAGTTGGGTTGGAGCATTACTTGCTACTGTGGGGAACCCCATCCCCACCACACATACACAGCTTACAACTGGTGACCAGAACTTTCCAACACTAAATAAATCCCAAAGCAATGATAGTTTGTAATATAGGGTGTGGTGCTGTTTATTTAATTTGCCATCTTTTGCGCACTTAGAGACTTTTCAACAACCCTGTTCACTGAATTGTTAATGAATTGCTGCTCAGCGAATAGTTTAGCTTTGTTGAAGCTAACATGGCACACTTTTCTGCCTTCCTGATTTTATGCATCTTGCCTCTGAGTGTCTTTTAGGGTCCAAATGAGGCTTTGGGGATATCGAGCAACTTGGCTGCCCATAAAATCTCACACTGAAACATGAACCACTTACCCTTCTGCACACTTCTCAACTACCTTTCTCTTGACAGAGGATAAGGAGAGATGCCTAAGGCCAGGGTCTTTTTTCCATCCCCTTCCTTTATTTTTCCTAATAATTCATTGCAAAAATCAGCACTCCTACTCTGCCCTCTATATTACTTCTCGTTGTCACTTTCCCAGCTTTTTCTTTTACTAATCAGATCTAACAGGAATGATACACAACTTTCCATACCAGAACCAAGAAGACAGGAAGAAGTAATTTTTTTTCTAGAAATTTACATGGAAGAATTGTTGTCTTGTTATTTGTATTTGGTAAGTTATACAATAAAATGCATATATCACATTTTGATGTCTATAAAATATCTAAGAAAAATGATAGCTACCATTTTGTGTTTATTATTTAATTACTTAACAAATATTTATTGCAGACCAGCTATGTGCCAGGAAAAACTAAGCATGAAAGAAATAAAAAGAAGGGGGTGGTTCTTGCCCACGTGGAGCTATATGTTCGGCGCCATGTAAACACTTTGGGTGTATCCTCCTTTCATCCTTATAACAACTCTGTGGAAGAAGTCTGCCCATGTTACAAGGAAGGACACTGAGGCCAAGTGGCAGGCACTGTTATGAGTCAAGCTAAATAAAGTCTGTCTGATGCCAAAGGTACTATTTTTAAGCACTAACTGGTACTACCTTTACCTTACTCTACTCCAGGCATCTGGCTTCTGTCACTGAGTAAGTGGAAGAGAGGTCGTATGACCCTAGAGGTAACCACTGAAGAGCAGATGTTGGAATGATGATGTGGTAGGCAGAAGGCTAAGATGGCCCCTGAGATTTTGCTGGTGGATACATCTTGCAGGATCCCTTCTCCTTGAGTAATTACAGAACTTGTGCATAATGGGATGTCACTCTGGTGATTAGATTACATTATATGACACTATATGTCAAAAGTGAAGGGATTTTGTAGATCAGTTGAGTTTGCGTTAATCAGTTGGGTCCTTAAGGATGGAGGCTGTCTGATATAAACAGCCAGGATGTGATGGGGCCTATGAGTGGGAGGCATCTAGGAGATAAGAGCAACCTCCAGCCAACAGTCAGCAAGGAATTAGAGATCTCAGTCTTATCAACTGCAGGGCAAGGAATTCTGCCAACAACCAGTGAACTTGGAAGAGGACGATGAACTTCAGGTGAGGTCAGGCTCCCCACCAACAATTTGATTTCATCCTGGTGAGACCAGATTCCTGATCCACAAAAATTGTGAGATAACAAATTTTTGGTATTTTAAGCCACTTAATTCACACTAATTTGTTACACAGCAATAGAAAACTAATAAACAGACAAGAAATATTAAGATGACCTGAAGGTCAAAAGTTTCCTTTTTTCCAATAAAAATCAAGAAAGCTGATTAAATATTTCAACTTTTATTATATCTGTCATCTATCTATCATCTATCTATCTATCTATCTATCTATCTATCTATCTATCTATCTATCTATCTATCTATCTATCTATCTATCTATCTATCTATATCTTTGTGATTTATTTCTCCTGAAATATGTTCACTAATTTGGGGTTTATTCTTTGGATAACACTTGGTGAGTTAACTTATTGTGAGCCTGGTCACAATAAACTAGAATTCAATCTGGGATGAATTTCTCCAATTACTCTAGGCCCTTTAAAGTGATGGCAAAATTTACTAGATTATAAGTTTCACTGGATGTAAGCTACACAAAGATGTAGACTTCATGACGACAAGGATTTTTATCTTGCTCATAGTAGGCACTAAATGAATATTTGATCAAATGATTCATAGAATCCCTTTCCTTAGCCCTAGGTTGTATAGTTTACTGAAGATTTATATATCTCATCCTAGTTTCTTTCTTTTTTAAAAAAATTTAAATTATTTATTATTTAGTGAATTACATAAGTCTCCTTTTCCCCCATTGACCTTTCCCTGGCCGCCCCAACCCCCAGCACATGCTCTCACCCCCCTGTTGTCTGTGTCCATTGGTTATGCTCATATGCATGCATACACGTCCTTTGGTTGATCTCTTACCCCCTCATAGGTTGGACAGTCTATTCGATGCTTCTATGACCCTAGTTCTATTTTTGTTCATCAGTTTATGTTGTTCATTATATTCCACAAATGAGTGAGATCATGTGATATTTATCTTTGTGACTGACTGAGGATATAGAGCAATGCCTTTTCTACTTAGCACAATGTTCTCCAGTTCCATCCATGCTGTTGCAAATGGTAAGCATTCCTTCTTTTTTACTGTAGTATAGTATTCCATTGTGTAGATGTGCCATAGTATTCTAATCCACTCACCTGCTAATAGGCACTTGGGCTGTTTCCAAATCTTAGCTACAGTAAATTGTGCTGCTATGAACATATGGGGTGCATATATCCTTTCTGATTGGTGTTTCTGGTTTCTTGGGATATATTCCTAGAAGTGGGATTACTGGGTCAAATGAGAATTCCATTTTTAATTTTTTGAGGAAACTCCATACTGTTTTCCACAGTGGCTGCACCAATCTGCATTCCCACCAGCAGTGCAAGAGGGTTCCTTTTTCTCCACATCCTCGCCAGCACTTGTCATTTGTTGATTTGTTGATGATAGCCATTCTGACGGGTGTGAGATGGTACCTCATTGTCCTTTTGATTTGCATCTCTCAGATGATTAGTGACTTTGAGCATGTTTTCATATGTCTCTCCACCTTCTGTATGTCCTCTTTTGAAAGGTGTCTATTTAGTTCCTTTGTCCATTTTTTTATTGCATTGTTTATCTTCCTTTTGTTAAGTTGTATGAGCTCCCTGTACATTTTGGAGATTAAACCTTTATCAGAGATAACATTGGCAAATATGTTCTCCCATGCAGTGGGCTTTCTTGTTGTTTTGTTGATGGTTTCTTTCACTGTGCAGAAGTTTTTATTTTGATGTAGTCCTGTTTGTTTATTTCCTCCTTAGTTTTCATTGCCGTAGGAACTGTATCAGTAAAGATATTGCTATGATAAATGTATGCTATGTTGCTGGCAATGGCTTCTTCTAAGATTTTTATGGTTTCCCATCTTACATTTAGTCCTTTATCCATTTTGTGTTTATTTTTGTGAATGGTGTAAGTTGGTGGTCTAGTTTCATTTTTTTTTGCATGTATCTGTCCAATTTGCCCAATACCATTTATTGAAAAGACTGTCTTGACTCCATTGTATACCCTTGCCTCCTTTGTCAAATATTAATTGAGCATAATGGCTTGGGTTGATTTCTGGATTCTCTGTTCTGTTCCATTGGTCTATATTTCTATTCTTGTGCCAGTACCAGGCAATTTTGAGAACAGTGGCTTTGTAATATAGCTTGATATCTGGCATTGTGATCCCTCCAACTTTGTTCTTCTTTCTCAAGATTGCTGCAGCTATTCAGCATCCTTTTTTATTCCAGATGAATTTTTGGAGAGTTTGTTCTAGATCTTTGAAGTATGCCATTGATATCTTAATGGGGATTGCATTGAATCTATAGATTGCTTTGGGTAGTATGGACATTTTAATGATGTTGATTCTACCAATCCATGAACACGGTATATTCTTTCATTTGTTTATGTCTTCCTCTATCTCTTTTTTCAGTGTCCTGTAACTTTCTGAGTACAGCTCCTTTACCTCCCTGGTTAAATTTATTCCTATGTACCTTAATTTTTGTGTTGCAATGGTAAATGGGATTTTTTTTAAGTTTCTCTTTCTGTGAGATAGATCATTATTGGTGTATAAAAAAGGCCATAGATTTCTGGATGTTAATTTTGTATCCTGCTACATTGCCCAATTCATTTATTAAGTCTAGTAGCTTTTTGATGGAGTATTTAGGGTTTCTAAGTACAATATCATGTCATTTGTGAATAACGACAATTTTACTTCTTCATTTCCAATTTGGATACCTTTTATTTCTTCTTCTTGTCTGATCGCTATGGCTAGCACTTCCAGTACTATGTAGAACAAGAGTGGTGAAAGTGGGCATCTCTGTCTCATTCCTGTTCTTAGGGGAAATGGTTTTAGTTTTTGCCCATTGAGTATGATGTTGGCTGTAGGTTTGTCATATAAGGCTTTCATTATGTTGAGGTATGATCCCTCTACTGGTATTCCCACTTTGCTGAGTGTTTTTATCAGAAAAGGGTGTTGGACTTTGTCAAATGCCTTTTTTGCATCAACTGATATGATTATGTGATTTTTGTCTCTCAATTTGTTTATGTGATGTATCATGTTTATTGATTTGCGAATATTGTACCATCCTTGCATCCCTGGAATAAATCCCGCTTGGTCATGGTATATGATCTTTCTAATGTAATGCTGGATCTGATTTGCTAGGATTTTGTTGAGGATTCTAGCATCTATGTTCATCAGTGATATTGGCTTGTAATTCTCCTTCTTTGTAGTGTCTTTATCTAATTTTGGGATTAGGGTAATGCTGGCTTCATAGAAAGAGCTAGGAAGTGTGCCTTCCTCTTGAATTTTTTAGAATAGTCTGAGGAGGATAGGTTTTTAGTTCTTCTTTATCTCATACTAGTTTCAAAATCTGAACTCCTTATCAGCAACCATTCTTGTCTGAAGCATCCCTGTAGTTCTACTTCCCTAGGTTTTTCTAGATGACACATTCAAATACCTTTTGCCAAGGAACCCTTTAGAATCCCACTGCTGTGATTTAAAGAATAAAAAAAATCATACTGTGTGGTAACAATAATTGATACTTGATACCTTCAATCAAAGAGTCATTATCTTTTAGTGAGAAATTTCTCTTTATGAAATAAAAAAGAAATTGGAAATATTCAGAAATAAGCCCTAAATCTGAAAAGGAATACATGTGCATTGAATAAGAGTTAAATGAACTTGGCCAATTTTATAACATTCGTAAGAGTAGATTATTCAAGCAGCTTGATTTTTTCTTTGTTTGATATTTTAACACAAAGTACTCAGCATCATGCTTTCCCATGGAAACTGCCCTTGTTATTACAAATTATAGAGCATTGGCAAAAACACTAGTTTGACAGTATGAAGGCCTCTATTTCCTGACTTCCGTTTTGTCCCCCAAATGGGCTCCTCTTAGTAGCTGCCCTGATATCACACTTCCCCAGCTACCACACCTATGCCATTGCTGCAGTTATTACAAGGGGAGTTAGCTGGATCCCAAGCAGTCTCAATCCAATCTCAGTTCTGCTATAATTCCCCAAAAGAAGCAGCACCTTTGCTGGTTTGTTTGTCTTGGGTTCTGTAACTATGTGATTGTTATAAAATTTTCACACAACAATAATATTAGTAATGCTTCAGAAAAAGAATTTGAAAAAAATTCTAGCTTCCTAAATATGTTACTAAAATTTTCAGAAAAGGCCAGATCAATACATCAAATATATTTTCTTGTAAATGTATAGAAATCATTGATCTGTCTTCCAAAATAAAGACCTGATGCATTTTTCCCTTAGTGCATGCACATTTTCATTAATTGAAATGATATGCATGCATCAAAAATGTAGTTAGAAAGCACATTCATTTGACAATTATTGTGCTTGTAAATAAATCTGCTATTATCTGGATTTAAAAACTCTTTTGGGAATTTATTGACCTTGGAAGAATACTTTTTTTTTTTTTTTTTTTACTATATATAAAAAGGCAAAACAGGGAAACTTTCAAAAAAGAAAAGTTTTTCTACCTTGAATCACTGGGCCTTTCTAGCAGTTATCTCTCTTTGGAGAAAACTATCTAATGACCTCTCTTTACCAACCAGATCATTATCATAATGGGTTCATGTCCTAAAGACATTGCATTAAAGAAAAAGCAGTAGCTGAGCTAACAGATTTCATGGAATATGATTTTAGATATTTCTCAGGCATCAAGAAAAAGTGCTGCTTTATTTATGTAGATCAAGCCTCTCATTTTTCTCTCATATGTTATTGTTTTTTCATAGTCTTATGCTTGTGCGTGTGCACACACACACACTTTTCCTGATCATGTAGTATCTACATGAGGCAAATGGATTTATTGTTTAAAACATCTAATTTATTAAAGTTTGTTGGCCCACAAATTATTCAATCTAAAAGAGCACAAAAAAATGTAGTATAAGAGTCATTATGTTTGAGCTGCTACAAGACATCCAAACTGTAAAAATGACAAGATAAATAATGTTTGTTTTGTCTAGGATGTGGCAGAGATGTGGGGTAAGAATGTTTAGAAGCTTTGCAACCTTGTGAGATGAGTAAAGGAAAAAAAGGAGAAATAAACTTTCTCCTTAAGCAACTGCACTACTTCTTTCTAAAACATGTTAAATTATAGACTTGAATTTATCCTATGCCCAGAAACATTTTTTCAGGTAAATTTGGCTGTCAGAAAGCTGATACCTTCAAAGGTGAAGAGAAGAATCACTTTCTGAAAGACCACTTCCCATTTTTATTATACACCAGTAAGCCATTCTTGTTCGTAACCTTTCCTCATCCAATATAATAAAGAGGTAATATGCAAATTGACCCTCACACCCTCACAAGATAGCTGCCCACAACCAGGCTGGCAGGGGTGTTAGTGAGGGACAACCAAACGACTGAACAAGCAGATTGTGTGGGATGATCAGGTTGGCAGGGGGGAAAGTTGGGGGCAACCAGGCTGGCAGGGGGGGAGTTAGGGGCAACCAGGCTGGCAGAGGGGGGCAGTTGGGGGTGACCAGGCCAGTGGGGGGGGGTGCAATAAGAGGTGACCAGGCCTGCAGGGGGAGCAGTTAGGAGCGACCAGGCTGGCAGGGAGGGTATGTTTGGGGGTTACCTGGCTGGCAGCAGGGAGCAGTTATGGGTGACCAGACCAGCAGGAGGGGCAGTTAGGGGCTATCAGGCTGGCACGCAGGGGCAGTGAGGAGTGATCAGGCTGGCGGGGGCAGTTAGGGGCAACCATGCTGTTAGGCAGGTGAGCGATTAAGAGCCAGTGGTCCAGGATTGTGAGAGGGATGTCCAACTGCTGGTTTATGCCTGATCCCTGATCCTCAGCAGTCGGACATCCCCCAAGGGGTCCCGGATTGGAGAGGGTGCAGGCTGGGCTGAGGGGACCCCCCCCTGCACAATTTTTGTGCACCAGGCCTCTAGTTGTGAATAATAGACCAATTCAGAGTTCATTTTGCTGGAGCAGTGAGGTTTTGCCATTTGGAAGCCAGCGTCTGCACCTGAAGGAATCAGTTTGTTTCTTCATGTAACAAACACCAACTGTTTTTGTCGATAGATCATGGGAATTAGAAAGAGATATTAGATTAGAGTATACTATGAGTGACAAAATACACACACAGACACATAAACATGTATGTATATATGCATGTGTATCTACACACGTGTATACATGTATACACGTACACATGCATGTATACACTTGTACACATAACAGTTGTTACCTCCTGATGATTTTGGTTTCGGGACTGACACAGTCCTGACCACAGACAAACAAAAATATAGTCTCAGTCTAGAAACTTGGTCATTCAACATAACTTTTATCGTTGAAATCACTTTCCCAAAGATGTAGTTAACTTAAAACGAAATAAAATACCTTAAACTTTTAAAATTTATTTGTGATCAGGTCCACTAATAGTATCATAGCTCTATGTGCAAGCAAGTTTGTTTATGAGATCAGCTTCATCCACAGGAACAAATTAATAAAAAAATGCAGAAAGGGCCCTAGCCGGCTCTGCTCAGTGGATAGAACCCTTGGACTGAAGGGTATCAGGTTCTATTCCAGTCAAGGGCTTGTACCTCGGTTGCAGGCTCTATCCCCAGCCCTGGTTGGGGTGCAGTATAAGGCAACCAATGAATGTCTCTCTCACATTGATGTTTTCCTCCCTGTCTTTCCTCTCTCTTTAAAAAAAGAGAAAAAATGCAGAAAGGTACATAGCCTCAGTGACCCAAGTTTTCTAAAACACCCCATTCATAGATAACAATTCTTTGCAAATGGATTAAGAGAATCAGGACATTCTAATATTTTTGACCCAAATATCCTCCTTTGCCTGGATACATCACAAAATCATCATCTTAATGTCCACAGGCAAAGAGGGAAGTTAGTGAAGCATAGATATACTGAGAATTGCAGGGACAATTCAGGACACTCACCACAACCCAAAGAAATGTCTCAGTTATATAACTGCTCAGTAATATCCCTCATTTAGATTTGCCTTGTCCATATTCAGAACACTTTGTACTCTATAAAAGTAAATTCCCATAAACCTCAATTTACTGTTCTAATCTGTGCCCACACTCCCTCCACCCCCTGACCAGATAAGAAATTTGAAAGAATGTGACTTTGCTATGGCTAAAAAAATAGAAAGTCATTATGTGCTGGGTGCTTTTTCTGAGTTGATCCTATAGAGTTAAAAAAAATGTCTGCATTGGTGTAGTTCTTGTTATGGACTGAATTCCCCACCCCCACCCCTAATTCATATATTGAAGTTGTTATCTCCAATGTGATCTTATTTGGAAAAAGGAGGTAATTAAGGTTAAATGAGGTCATAAGGATGGGGTCCTGATCGGACAAGGTTGGTGCCCAAAAAAGAAGAGGGATAGACACCAGCGTTCCTCTCTCCACGTGTGAGGACACAGTGAGAAGGCAGCTGCATGCAAGCCAGGAAAAGAGCTCTTACTAGGAACCAAATCTGCTGACACCTTGATCTTGGACTTCCAGCCTCGGAAACTATGAGAAATCTGTCATTTAAGCCACACCCTCTGTGGAATTTTTGTTATGGAAGGCCAAGCAGATTAAGATAGTTTTTTTTTACTTTTCAAAAGACCTCTAAATGGGTCATCAATTTCTTCTTATAATCCTGAGACTATCTCCATATTGTAAGGACAATAGAGTCATATAACTATTGAACGATTGTCCGAGGGCATATATAGCTTGAGGCATCTGGAGGTCCTTTCAGAGTGCCCAGGATTGTGATGATCCTGGTGAAGTGCTCTGGTGGTGAGAGGTGGGCAGATGACCCTGCCATCCCACTCCCCCCGCCGCCCCCCCTCCCACATCCTATAGTGTTATTGCTCCAGTCACCACTGCCATGTCCTCTGGGACCCTGGGCAGGAGAAACCTTTAAGAAGCACTGAGGTATCCCTGGTGGTATTAGTTTTAGGGCATCTGTCATGGAAAAGCAAGGTTGCTCTTCGTTTTCTTACTGCTTTGAGTCCAATGATACATACTCAACACTACCATGTTCTCTCTCCAGCTCCATTTCACTGTCTTTTTAAACAGAGCAAACAGACATGATTGAACCCTTTCTTGATGCCTCAGGATTATCATCATGTATATCAGTTTTGACCGAGTTCTAGAATCTAGTGATTTTAGATAAAAAGAAAGATTTTGTTCTATATTGAATGGAAACAGACAACTTTTTGTTGTTGTTTTTATTTTCACCCATACCGGCAATAGGTTTGAAAATTTTAAAGCACTTTCTTTGTCTTAATTAGATGGCATTATGATACTCATTATAACAGATAATAGTTGACGTTAATCAAAACAACCAACTTTCTAATTGAATTGATAAACCAATCAGCCCCCTAAGGCACTTTACAGCATAGTATGTGGAGTGAAAATAATTAGAAGTATTTGTACTATATGGTGAAAATTAAAAGTAAAAAATATGATTTGTAAGTGTAATTTAAAGTGTTGGATTCCCCCCCCCAACCCTCCAACCCCCCAATAATAATTATCATCAGTGATTCTCTGGGGAAATTGCTAATAAAATTCACTTGGACTTCTATAAACTGAAGAACCTAAGCCAAAAATTAAACAAACAAATACATACCTATTTTTACAAGAACAATATACACATTTGCTTATTTACTTAAACTAGATAGTTTTTACTCATCTAAGCAGTAGGAAGCACTGAGAAGGATTTTGGATTGCCTTCAAGAAATATACATCTCCCTCAAATGCCCAGAAATTAATGTTTGATCCTTTTAAGCTTAATCTTTTATATTTTGATGTGAACAGAAAATTCTAAGCAAGTTTTGATGTGGAGGGCGAGTGGTGTAGTTAAGGGGAAGGATTTGTCGTCAGCCTTGGGGAGTTGAGGGAACTGGCATAGTCTCCACTGGGACAGAAGTATACCTATGGGTTCAGGTTACTATTAAAATACAGCTTCCTGTAGAAGGGGAAACTGCAGTGCAGTCATTCCCAACCAGAGGGCTTGCTGGGCCTCACTTCTAGAGTTCCTGCAGGTCTTGGGTAGGCCTGAGAATTTGCAAGGCTAACAAGTTCCTACAAATTGCTGGCTGCTGGTCTGGGGGCCACACTTTGAGAACCACTGCTCTGGTGCTGTGTAATACAGTTTGATGACATGTATAACTGGGTCCTCTATATTTCCCAAAGTCAAGTGAAATCTTGGAATGGTTAGTCCTTGGGATAAGCATAAGAGGTCTGGTTGTCAAAATACCTTCTAAGAGATCACACAAAATCTAAGCAAGTACAAGGTCTTTATTATAAGGTCTGTTATTATAAGGTCTTAGAATAACAACTTCAAATTTTAAAGCTTTCCAAGGCAAATATCTTCTGCCTTAAAAAAATGTGTGTGTGTGTGTGTATGCATATACGTATATATATGTGTTGTGTGTTTAGTAAGTCAGATGCCTTTCCACTATATTCCCTTTGTGACTTATCTGATAAAAGAATGTGCCTTGATGACCCCCCCTCTCCCCGCAAGTGACCCTGGTCCTATCATGGTTGAAAGTAGGATAAATAAATCATTTTTAAAAAGGTATGCAGGATATCTAAGGATGAAATATAAATTTTTTATTCCGAACATTTTTCATATGTATTTGAGAAGAATATTTGAAAAAAGTCAACTTACCATAGTCTCTAAAATCAAAGATTTAAATTGTTGTTTTTGTATGCCTAGAAGGTCTATAGGTAGGCAAACAGGTCTTTTAACTTCTTAAAATCATATATAAAACATTTTATATTTGTAAATTGTACATTTTCCAGAAAAAATATGTTACTCTCAAGAGCTCCCCAAAACTATTCAGAAAATACACAGAGCAGACAAAAGTAGGTTTACAGTTTTCCATATGGAAAAATACATGCAGGTTATGATTATTACAGTAGCTTTATTAACTATGTGTTTTGCTTACTCACAACTATAACCCTACTTTTGCCCACCTCTGCATATATATTTAATTTTAGAAAGAAAACATATATCTCTAATATAGAGAAATCCTTACATGCTAATACTGGCTATTTTTAAAATCACCGCAATATTAATTAAAACTATTGATTAAACATTATGTGGACTATGTCCCACAAATAACCCAAAGAGTGGTAATTTCTCTCTTACTTTTAAAAATCAATTTGAGCAAAGAAAAGCACCATTGAATATCCATGTGACAATGTACACAGTGGCCCGGTTCAGACACTATGTAAATATCTAAGACATGTACTGTCTCAGAGACAATGGCCCCACTGTACTTCAGGGCTGAGTGAAGAGGCAGGAGTGCTGCATGCTCAGACAGTTATGTTGAGTAGAAATCAATAGCCCACTTCCAGTGTGTCAAGATGGCTTCATGGAGATAGTGGGATTTCACTCTTCATTTCGCCTACTCTTTTCACAACCAAGTCCTCAGTGTATTTTTAAAAATGGTGCAGAGGGTGGTTATGTTAAAATAACAGATATTTAAATGCTAACCTTTTATCTAGTAACATCTTTGATTTAAAGGGTTTCAAATGAAAAATTGGTTGGTAGTAGGCTTTAAATGATGTCAGAACAGAGCTTATCTTCATGTGGAAATAGACTGGGAATCGTTTTTCTGGAAACTTGCTATTGTCCCATTGTCATCTACAGAATGGAACTCAAAACTATGTGGCATGCCCTAGCTGGTTTGGCTCAATGGATAGAGCATCGGCCTGCAGACTGAAGGGTCCCAGGTTCGATTACAGTCAAGGGCACATGCCTGGGTTTCGGGCTAGATCCCCAGTAGGGGGCATGCAGGAGGCAGCCAATCAATGATTCTCTTTAATCATTGATGTTTCTATCTGTCTCTCCCTCTCCCTTCCTCTCTAAAATCAATAAAATATATTAAAAAAAATAACACTTAGTGGCAGGGAGGTTGCTATGACTAAAGATTCAACAAGGATATTACTGCAGGGAAGATGCCTACAACCCCGGCATGTGCCCTCCCCTCACATTCACCCAGGGAGGCTGGTATTTATTGGCTGGTGAGTTTGCCAACCTTTTGGAATTCGCATGGAATTCTGGAAGGATAAGTCCTATTGGTCAGGACAAGATGCTTAGCTGCCAAATCTATGCAATCAAAACAAATTTACCCAGTATGTCTTACAGACTCTCAGAATAAGGTCATCAAACTTCAAAGCTCTCCAAGGCAATTATCTCCTGATACAAATTAATGAATGTGCTCCCTTCTCTCTCCTTTGTAACATAACAGCACAGTTATTTTATCATCAGACAAAAGTTGTGGCTCATCTTACTCCTCCACTTACTAGCTCTATGAAAAGAAAATGTTGTTTACCCAATATGAGCCCCAACTTTCGCATAGGTAAACTGGCAGGTAGAAATAGGGTTTTGTTATAAGAATTAAAAAATAGATGTAGAGCACCTGGAATATTATAAGCACTAAAAAATACTGGTTTATTCCTTATTCTCAGGGATTTTAAAGATGGCACTTATTAAAACTCCTTTGTATTTTATTCCGAAACACACTGTGGTAGTAGTATCCATGAATGAATGATGTTCCTAATTTAAGAAAATCATCTACCGGTCAATATGCTATGAATGTATTATAAAGGTAGTCCCATTATAAAGGCGAGTTTTAAAAAATATATATTCTCTCTACAAGTATTGCAAATGTAATACATTTCAAAAAATAAACAGGAAATAGGTGCTATTGCTTAGTGTTTTGTGAGCTGGAATGTTATTCCTAATTTGAAATCATTGGAGTGGGATGTTATTCTCTTGATTGGAGAGTAGCCTCCAGGGGATATTTGTACACTCTGATGTTTGGGGGAATATGTTATTTACCACCTGTAAGTTGCCTATCTTGTTATTTTTGTTGAGAGTAAAGCTGCAGCCTTTACCTCCATTAGGTAGTATAGTTTGGTTAATGGATGGGTAACAGGAAAGAGTGTAAGGGGAAGCCAATGTTAATGTGAACTCCTGCCGTTTTTATTATAGTGGCACCCGCAATAGTTAAGGTTGAGCAGCTGTTTCCATTATGAACTCCTATTTCAGGGGTTTATAACTGAGCTGTAAAAATTTGCTCTAGGCTAAATCTCCGCTCATCGGGTCTTAGCCTGGGAGAATTTTTCCCCTTACAATTCTTTTTTTTTTTTTTTTGAAAAGAAGAAATCAATTTAGCCATTTAAAATAAATAACCTAAAAACACAAAAATTTCAAAAATGTTGAATTTTTATCCTGTTAATTCCAGATGTTTGAATTGATGGTAATTATATTCCCATGACTCTAACAAGAAAAGTAGTTATGAAATCATACCTTTGAAATGTACATTTCTAATGTCTAATGCTGACTGATGTAGCAATTTACCAAGACAAGCAGTATCTTATGCCATAAAACTAACCATGCGTCAAAAATATACCAATATGCCTTTTATCTTAGTAATATTAATTTACTCAATACTCATATCTGGCTATAGAAATTGGGGTAACTCCTTCCAGAACTTGTTAAATTCCCTTGTATTTTTAGCAGAGTAATAAATTGACATGTTAATCTGATGAAAAATTACTGAAGACATTGATGGCATTTTTATACATATGCTTACAAGTCTTTGACAGATATAGGAGGGCCTACCTACCTGGCCATGCAAAGCTTTATATACATTTGATGATAAAAGGCGCCCACATAGTACAATAGAAAGACTACAGATATTGATATCACAACATGTTTGAAAATATAGGCATTATTATTACTTAAGTATAGTGAATCCAACAGATCAGGAGACAACTGTCATCGAACGAATGGTGGTTATTCTCATAGATCCCAAGAGAAGGGCCTGCCACACTGTGGAGGGCCCCACAAGGGAGCACCAGGGTGTCAGGAGACAGAGGGAGAGGGAAACATTGTGTGTGAGAGGCTTTATTGTGGTTTCCATGAGAAGGAACAGAAGAGGCAAACTTAACAGGTTTAGGATTATCTAGTTTGAATAATTTCCGGGGGCTCTGGGACATAGGAACTGTCCCTAGTTGTGTGGTACCTGGGCCTGTGGTGATTAGGGCAGGGGGATAGTGCTTCAGAGTGTGAGAGCATGATACATGAGGTGGTTGGGGGTGTGGGCTCTGTTCTGGATTAGTTGGTTTACACCGAGCGGTGCACTGACCGGCTAGTTGTTTACTATCTCTAGGAATCACTAGCTCTCCAGAGTTAACAAAGCTCAGATGTTATTGTGTCAGAATACAGATCACAAAAAGCATGGTCAATACACACTACTTGGACCCAACTTCTGGGCCTGAGACTTCCTATGTGCTGTACTAGATACCAAAGAAGAGTTAACATTTGAGTTTCAATTTTCACCTCTACCTTCTCAATTGGCATCCAGACTTTCTCTCTTATTTGTTATGCGCCCTGGGGCAAGTTACTAAACTTCACTGTGCTTCAGTTTTCTTAAGTTTTAAGATGATGAGAATTAAATAATACATTTCATAGGGTTGTTTTGAATAGTAAATGAAATAATCCATGAAAAGCAATCATGGCTGGTACCCAGCAAGCGCTAAATAAATGGTAGTTTTTCCATAAACGTAATTTTCTTGTAAACCCAACTCTTCATGGCACAAGTCTATGGACTTGGAGTGGTGGTTTTGAAAAACTGCTCTGAGTCCAGTGGCGTAGGGAGAAAGGCATTCCTGTTCCTGTCAGAGTCATCCATTGTTTGTCACTTGCTTGGTTGTTAAGTTTCATTTTATCTGTGTAATAGGAAGAGAGCTCCAGTGAGTTCCAAGAACACTCAATGACAAGATATGCAGATAACCCAAGGGGGTTGCTAAACAGGCCACCTTGCTTACTCTTCTATCTATGCAACTCCTGGTCTAGCCAGTTCTGCCAGTGACTGTAAAAGACACTGGTGTGGATATAAATTTCTTCTACCTCTGGCTAACATGGCCACTCAGAGCCAATATAATAAACTCTTATCTGTGAAGGGGGAAGTTTGTTTCTTTTTTAAAAAAAAATATTTTTATTGATCTCAGAGAGGAAGGGATAGGGAGAGAGAGATAGAAACATCAATGATGAGGGAGAATTGATTGGCTGCCTCCTGCACATCCCTTACCGGGGCTTGAGCCTGCAACCCCGGCATGTGCCCTGACTGGGAATCGAACCCTGATCTGTGGTTCATAGGTTGACACTCAACCACTGAGCAACACCGGCCGGGTGGTTTTTTGTTTTTTTCATTTTTATTTTACTTTGTTTTAGGAGAACACAAGTTCACCTGCTACCCTCTTTCTTCTCAAAATAAACAAACCCTTAAAGCTCCAAGAGAATAGGCAAAACCTAGCCAAGATCAGAGTAATGTACAATCTTACAAATATTTTCTTCAGTCATTTTGGAAACTGTTACACACATATTTCTAATGTGGAACAATAAATATTTGTTTTTCAAGCAACATACAACATATATGATAGTAGCCTTATTCAGCATTTCCTAAAATTATATGGAATTATGTGGTCCAATTACTATTTTTTAAATGGTAAATGTTGGCTTTTACAGGGATGTAGCTATTTGGAATAAATGGAAGAAATTGATATATTTTTCTTCTGGGTGTAGGAAAAGAATCCTTCTAAAGCTGTGGCAAAAGCAAAGGTTCCTGCCTGGCTGATGTGGCTCAGTGGTTGAGTGCTGACCCATGCACCAAGAGGCTGCCAGTTCGAATCCCGGTCAGGGCACATGCTTGGGTTGCGGGCTTGATCTCTGGTGGGAGCCAGAGGCAGAGTATCGATGTTTCTATCTCTCTCCCTCCCTTCCTATCTCTCTAAAAATCAATAAAATGTATTAATAAAAAAAGCAAAGGCTCCTGCAATTAAACAAATATAAACCAGTTGTATTAAAGGAAATTTTTCCCAAATTATGTCCCTAGTATCCCATGAGATATCAACATACGATATTCCTTGTATCCCATAGATATCAATAGATTGATCCAGCAATCAATAAACTAATTTCTGGTAAATAACTTTGGAAACTGTTGGGTTAAACCCATCTATTACCATAGGAGTAATACACTAACATACTTTAGGAATCTCTAAGAAAAATATGTAACATAAAACATTTTTCATCTTATTTAACTTCTAACCACACTATTTTTAAAGGGTGTTCATGTACAGAGAGGTATCATTAGTATTCCATTGATCAAAGTTTGGAACATACTAAAATTGAACTGAGAAGTCCTGTGAACAAGGATTGTCTATGTTGCTACATAAGACCATTGTCTTATCATTTGCATTAAATTCAGTCATAATTTTGGTCTACCCTTACCCAATGGGAGTGTGCAGGACTTCATTTAAGTTCCTGGGCACCCAGGAGTCAGTTTACCAACAAAACTAACCCCTTCTGCCAGTAATTTGTATTATTAAAGTATTTAACATCAAAGAGTGTCATAAAATAACACATTCTAATTATGTTTTTTTTCCATTCATTTGTTTATTCACACATCCACTTACTAAAGTTTTTTAGAGTGCATTAAATCCTTGAAATTAGTTTATTTTTTCAGCTTTAGTTTCTTTCTCTCATAAAAGTTTAGCATCATTTCAAAAGTTTTAAGAATAAAACAAAATGCTTGAGAAGGAGAAGAAACTAATGAGGGCAGACTTAGGAATAAGGCTACTTTTCTAGAAAATAGAAAACAAAGTGATCTCCAAAGACTGGTTTTGAGAATGATCTTTACAAAATCTCTTCTAAACTTGTATGGTAATGTGTTAAAGGAGCACGAGCAATCCTAAGCAATGCAATGCTACACCAATAGCAATGCATTACACAGGTTTTGTGTGACTAAAAATGATAAGTTCATATGTGCCAATATAAATCATTATTAAAATGTCACCACATTTACTACACAAACATCATAGCTACACAAATGAATTTCTAAACAAAGAAAAGAAACTTAATCATAGTATTCCACCAAGTTTACTATGTAGAAGTCCGAGGTTTTGTTCTAGGCATTAACCTTAAGTATACTAGTACCTAATTTCTACATCATGATGGAATGAACAGAATTTATATATATATATATTATTAAACTTAGAACAAGGATTGTCTATGTTGCTACATAACCTTCATAATTATTATAATGTCTTATACTCCATAAAGTAGTTGTGTTCTAATTTACTTAAATACTTCTCTACTGGATGATTTCCAAATATCTGTAAATAATGCTGCACTAAACACTTTGAGTAGTAGCTTTTCACCATCTTTTGGTTTAGGCAACATTTTCAACAGTGGAATTACTATATTTACAGTTCTTGTGTCATATTTACATATTGCATTCCAAAATTACCATGTTACATTGTCATCAATTATGCAAAATAATTACAACTTTCATTTTAGTCTAGACCACCAATGAGTACTAAAAGTAAATAAAATCTTACTAATTTAATTGGTATAACATGATATTTTGATATTCAGTTAATTTGTTTTTCTTAAACTCTGAGATCTGGCCTTTCTTTTCATGCTTCTTTATTAATTTGCCTTTCGGGTATTTAGCATCTTATCTACTGCAGTCTGAATATTTTTTTTTCAAATTTGTATGTGCTCTTTAGGTATTTAGGTGTTAAGTAATTATAAACAATAATATTTTATCCTGAACCTATCTTTTTATATCAGTTATTTATACATTTTTTGTATAAAAGTTTGTTTATTATTTGTTTTTAAACACATGGGTGGAGATTTAATTAATTGTTTGTTGTCAATTTCTAATTATCACTTTAATGCCTTATATTCCATAAAGTAGTTGTACTCTATTTACTTAAATAGCATTGTGATCAGAGATGGTAATCAATAATGCCTCCAATTTTTTGAAGTTATTTTATGGCCTTTACGTGACTGATTTTATAAATGTTTCATGTGTATTTGAAAATAGCATGAACTTTTTAGTTCTCAGAGCAATGCTATATATATGCCAGTTAGATCAAACTTATTTTTGTATTGTTTCTATCTATATACTTTTAAAAATTATCTGCTTACTACTGGTAGAAATGTGTTAAAATCCCCATTCTTATGGTGAATTTTGTTTTATAGATTTTAAGGCTATTTTCTTGGATGCATACATATTTAGAATTAGTTTTTCTTTTGGATGAAATGCATTTTTGTGATTATATAGTAATCCTTTTATATGTAATAGATTTTAACTAAATCTACTTTATTTAGTATTAATATGAGTACATCAGGTTTCTTTTGGTTAGTATTTTCCCTATCATTTTACTTTTATATTTGTTTACATCTTTAGGTTTTAGGAATGTCTCTTAGAAATAGCATAAAACTAGATTTTAATTGTTATTAAACCATTATGTTTAGACTTTATGTTTGTTATAATTACTGATTTATTTTGGCTTGTATTTGCAATTTATTTTGCACTTTGTTTTTAATTTTTCTTTTTTTTCTTCTAATTCTTTCTGTCTCTCATCCCCCCATCATTGTCTTTTTTCTTTAGTTATCCTAAACATTTTTTTGTCTTTGACATTCTGTGGTTTTCCTACAATGTGCCTTAAGGAATTTTTAATTCTAGAACTCACGTTAATTATAGAATCTGAAAGTTTGTGCCTATATCTAATTATGAAAAATTATTAATGACCATCTCTTTATTTTACATTTATTACGCCTTCTCATTCTATTCTCCATCTTTTTTAAATTCCAGAGATATTTATTTTTTAAAGTCTTTATTGTTGAAAGTATTTTATATGTCCCCTTTTTCTTCCCATTAACCCCTTCTAGCTCGCCTCTCCCATTCCCTCCTCCTGCTCCCACGCCCCCTGCCCCTCCCCCCCTCTCGCCACTCCGCCCCAGGCCTTCACCACCCTATTGTCTGTGTCCATGGGTTATGCATATATGCATACAAGTTCTTTGGTTGATCTCTTCCCACCCACTCACCCACCCATTCCTGCCTTAACTCTGAGATTCGACAGTCTGTTCCCTGATTCTATGTCTTTGGATCTATTTTGTTCATTAGTTTATTGTGTTCATTAGATCCCACATATAAGTGAGATCATGTGATACTTGTCTTTCTCTGACTGGCTTACTTTGCTTAGCATAATACTCTCCAGGTCCCTCCAATGTTGTCTCAAAGGGTAAAAGATCCTTCTTTTTTACTTCTGCATAGTATTTATTCTCCATGTCTTTTAATGTCACCTTCATATGTTCAATTTTTTAAATCTCTGTAGTGCCTTCTGCATAATTTCTTCACATCTATATTATAATTATCCAATATTCTCTCCACTTTTATATAATATGCTCTTTAACAATCTACTAATTAAAAACATTTGGTTGGTATATTATTTTTTTCTAGAAGTTTTATTTATTTGTTTTCCAACCCTGCCTCATATTTTTTTGTGTTTTTCATTCTCATATTTTAATTTATTCTTGTTTGTCTATGAAATTTCTATAATCTGAAGTTATTGGGGTTCTAATGTTATACCACATATTTTTCTGCCAACTTCTTACTCATGGTAAATTATTTTTTTAGGTGTTTTATAATTTTTAGTTGTAAAATCAATTTTTGCTACACTTTATCTGTACGAGTCCAGTGCATCCTAAATTGAGGGTATGTTTTTTCAGAGATAATTTTCTTTTGCTGTTGCCAAATTTCCCATTTGTGTTGCCAGTCTCGGACAAATTTTAAGTTAATATCTCTGTTTTGGTTTTCCAGGAACATGCTATAAAATTGAATCTTGAGTTTGTGTCGCCCTGTAATTATAGATCTTAAGGAATGCCTTTTCTTTTTCACCCAGAGTCAAGGCAAAGACATTCAGCTTTCTTATAATCCCCTTTGACAGAAAATATATTTGTTTCCTTGTCAAACTTTCACTGAGCTGTGGACATTTGAGGGTTCTGACTTTACCATGAACCTAGTTCCAACTCTGACCCCCTCTTTTAGTGAACTCAAAGTTTTGTCTCCCATCTATTCATGGTTAAAACTGGAGCCCCTAGGTTACCAGGTCAAACCTACCTCTACCACTCCCACTCTTAGTCCTCTACCGGCCCTATATTTTTGGTCCCTTTCTACCTCACTGGTTTTCAATTTCCTCTTTGTTTTCTATTCTTGAAGATCTGTCTTACTCTCTTATGGGTTCTGAGTTCTGATTTACTTTTTTTTTTGGATTCCTGGATGTTTTATAGAATAGAGATTTTTAGATTATTTAACATACCACACCACATAATGGAAGATCTTTGGAAGTATTATCCCAAGGCATACATTGAAGTGTACTATATTTATTGCTGATTGATGTTATTTCAGAAATGATTTGCACAGTATTTTTAAAAAACAACTTTAAAATGATACAAAAATAGAGAAACTGCTATATGAGGACAGATTTTGATTACTCTTTCTGAAAAGATAACCGTTAAAGAGAGAAGTGATTGCCTGGCCAGCATGGCTCAGTGGTTGAGAGTCGACCTATGAAACAAGAGGTCACTGTTCAATTCCCAGTTAGGGCATATGCCCAAGTTGCAGGCTTGATCCCCAGTGGGGGCATGCAGGAGGCAGCTGATCAATCATTAGCTCTCATCATTGATGTTTCTTTCTCCCTCTCCCTTTCTTTCTGAAATCAATAAAAAATATTAAGAAAAAAAGAGAGAGACGTGATTGAGGACTACAAAAATTTTAAGTTTGGCCACAAAATTCTAGTTATTTGCTTGATTCCTTATGTGAAATCCTCTCAAATTTTCTCATATAAAACTGATCATACAATTTCCCTGAATTTTATATATATTTGTTTAAAATTTAGATGTCCGTATATTTTCATCTGCATAATGGCTTTCACCTTGAAGAATAAAACAATAGTTCTAATTAATTAGGAACTAAGTAATAATTTGTGATTTTACTCTATTTTGATATTTGTACTTCTATATACAAAATTACATCTATATATATAAAAGCCCAACAACCGAATGGCGGAACGACCAGAGTGACTGGAGTGACCGGTTGCTGTGATGCGTACTGCAGTCGCCAACCGGCCTGATGGGGTCCATCACTCCCCCCCCCCCGCAGACTCCTGTGGCCCCTCCCCCTGGCCGTTCCCATCCCCCATAAGCCCCTACCCCCACTCCTCTCTCCCATTCCTAGGTGCCTAAGAGCTGCCCTGAAGCTTGGAGCCCCAGGGGGCAGGGGCTCGGTTCCTGGCTGTGCTCCTCCAGACCTTGAGCTGTGCTCCTCCAGACCTCGAGAGCACCAAATTACAAATGCAGCTGCCATGAGGGAGGCCTGGCCAGGAAGTGGGAGGAACACACAGCAAAGAGGGTGAGAACTGAGGAAAAGCCTGCCTGGAAGAACCACTGTGGGCAGCCATGTCCCCACCCCTAACTCCAGCCCAGCCCCGCAGGCTGCCTGACAGATGCTACTGCAAGGCGGGTGCGGAGAAGGCTCCCTGGGCACAGGAGGGGGGCGCACTGAGACCCCTGCACACCACCACTGCCCCTCACTAACCTGTGCCTGCCTCCGCCTGACCACCCACCCGTGCCACAGCCACCGCCTCCTTGCGCTCACACTGCTGCTGCAGCCACCAAAGCCTCCTCCTGCGCTGCTCCCCTGGCCGGCATTGGGTGCCCCATTCTCACCCTGCCCTGCCTCTGCCTGTTTACAATGACTTGGATGAACAGGACAGGCTGGCTCAGCACGCAAGCGCATTCTCTTCTCCCGCTGCAGCCAGCTTCCCAGGTCCTCCTCTCTGCACTGATGGATAAGGCCAACCTGAGGGCAAACACCCGGTGCCCTCACGCAGGGTACGCTGGGAGGCATAGCTCTCAGAAACCTAGAGCCCAGTCTACAGGAGGGCCCTTTGTGGAGGTAGCACACTACAACTCCCAGGAAGCACTGTACCTCCTGCAGTCCTGAAGCTCATGGAAACTGAGGGAGTGTGTGAAAGAATGCTCTGTGCTGGTGCTCTGGAGGCGCCTGCACAGTTCCTGGTCTTGGGGGATGGGTGGGACATACCCCAACCACCTGCAGCCCCTCCCCTCTGCCAGGTTGGCCCAATGGCCCCCATTGGGTTGGGCCAGCAGACCCTACCTTGCACAAATTTGTGCACCAGGCCTCTAGTGTTTAAATAAAACTTTCAGTAATCAAGAGTCTTTAAAAATTATCATTCATAGTAGCACTATTCACAATAGCTAAAAAAAAAACACAAAAAACAGAAACAGCTCAAATGTCCATCAAAAGATGAACCAATGAGCGAGTTGTGGTATATCCATACAATGGAATATTATTCAGCAAAAAAAAAGTACTGGTACAAATTACAACATGGATACCCCTCAAAAAATTATGCTAGGGGAAAAAAGTAGGACATAAATGGCCACATGTTATATAATTCCATTAATGTGTCATATCCAAAATAGGTAAATCCATAGAGATAGAATGTAGATTGGTGGTGGCCAGGATTTGGGGACTTGGAGTAAAAGAATGGCAATTATTTAATGGATATGGTGTTTCTTTTCAGGGTGATAAATACTGTTTTAGAACTAGATAGTGATGTTGGTTGCACAACATGTGAATGTATTAAATACTACTGAATTGTTTACTTTAAATGGTTAATTTAATGTTATATTATATATCACCCCAATAAAACAAAATAATTAAAGATAATTTTATTCTGGAGAAATATAGACTGGGTTCTGATCCTGGCTCTTCCATTCACTTATTGCACTGACACTGGTTGAATCATTTCACCGCTCTGCCACTCAGATTCCTTATCTGTAAGAGAAAAGGAATAAAAGTATCCACCTTATAGGACAAATAACTAGCAAATACTAGTTCTTTGCTTCTACTACATTGTAATATGAGTTTAGCTAGCAGCACAATTCCATTTAATCATTAGAATCAATTATTTAGAAAATATACATCCCTTGTTTTCTGATGATACAGGTAGTGCATGTCTTATAGAAAATATAAAAACCAAATTAGTAGAAAGAAGAAATCAAATATGGCCTGTGACTTTACAATACCCAGATAAATACTATTGATACATTTTAAAATATTTCCTTTATGTTTCCCCACTCTACATGCTTTCAATTCCTACTCTGTCTCTTTTCCTCATTCCGTCTTATCCTCATCTTCCTCTTTCTCCTTCTTCCTCTTCCTTTTAATTAGATAATAAAATATTTATATTTTTTCCTGCTTTTCTCCTCTAGTTATTATTGTAAGTATTTTTTGATTTTATTAATTTGCTTCAAAACATGTTTTATAATTATGTAATATCATTTGTATAAATATATCATAATTTATTAATTTTTCTACAGCTTCACATTTAGATTGTTTTAAATTTCTGGTGTTATAAATATTGTCATAAATAACTTATGTGTAATATTTTTAAGAAAAGCTAAAGGGTCGGAGTGATTTTGGATAAGTTATTTAACTTGCCAGTTTTCAGAATTCTTATTAACAAATGGGCAAAATGATGATATTCACTTCTTAAGGTTGCTATATTAAATGAGATATTTAATGTAAAACAATTAGCTTAAAAATTTAAGATGAATTTGAGAATCGTCATCATATATGCTCTGCCAAAACAAAACCACAACAAACTTATTGGCACTTGAACTCAATTTCATTAAACCCTTAGATTATAAGAAACAACTGGCTTTTGTTTTATTAATTTAGAATTTATTTTAAAAATTGATATCAGTTTCCATTACTTAATAGACTTCATTCTCCTCATGGCCATTGGAGCCATCTTTATGAAACTACAGTAAAATCTGGTCACTTCTCTATTCAAATCTTGAATGGCCTTCCATTTTTTAAAAAAGTATTATTTTATTTTTCAATTACAGTTCACTTTCAACATTGCTTTGTATTGGTCTCAGGTGTACAGTACAATGGCCAGATGGTCATACACTTCACAAAGTGTTCTTCCTGATATTCCCACCTGACAACATACATAGTCATTGCAACATTATTGACTATACCCCCTATGCTGTACTTTACCTCTCTGTGACTATTTTGTATCTACCAATGTGTTCTTAGTCCCTTCACCTCTTTCACCCCGAACCCCTCTGGCAACAACCAGTCTGCTCTCTGTGTCTCTGAGTGTGTTTCAATTTTTTTTGTTTTGTTTATTTTGTTCTTTAGATTCCACATGTAAGTGAAATTATATAGTATTTGTCTTTCTCTGGCCCACTTATTTCACTTAGCAGAATACCCTCTAGGTCGATCCATGCTGTTGCAAATGGTAAGATTTCATTCTTTTTAATGTAATGGTCTTCCACTGTTTTCTCAGTAGGGTATGTTTTTGCAGTTGACTTGAAAATCTACTCTTCTGGTACAAAGCCCTTTAGATTTTTCCTAAATTCCAGGCATCCATAATGACCTGCATCACCATAGACATATGAGTCCTTATTGGGACATATTGTGCCTTCTCTCTAAAATGTTTCCTTTCAAATTGTATGTTTGTCAAATTCTTATTGGTTTTTTGAATTTCTATTCAAAATTTAAATCACTGTAAAGTCACCTCTGCTCACTTTCCCATCCTACTACTCTGCTTCTATAATCTGATTACTTCCTGTGTTTAAATGTCCTTTTCTGTCCCAATAGATTTTTAGCCTTTGATTGCAGGGATTATTTTTAAATCTCTGGATTCCCTGGACCTACAGTAGAACCTGAACATGAAAGGAGCTTAAAACATTTATTAAATTGATGATTGTATGGAACCTGTTCTAAAGGGTTAGTAAAAAGTTCATGATTCTAAATATGAGAAAATTTATCAAATACTAAGTTGATGATGCTAATCATTTTAGTATAATATACACATATAAATAAAGTAATATTGTTCCTGGCATCGTGTAAGAAAATGTTATAGTCTATTACCTTTACATCCTAATATATTCCATCTTTTAAGTGTTTATGTTTCCAACATAAACTTTATGTTAACAAGGAAACCTCTGGAAAACCTATGGAAATATTTTTTTAAAAGTTGAAAAAATCATTCTTATAATCTATTGCAGTACTTACTAGTATTGTTTTTGATAATATCACAGTGATAAATTTGTTAAGGACATAGTCAGTTTTCTAGGTTTTGCTACATAAAAAACTGAAACAGGTAGCCAGTTTCTTGAATATAATTTAACTGTAAACTCAGTTAAAATAATCTGTATTGATGGCATTCTCTTTCACATCACATAGAATTAAGCATTTAAGTTAAATATTTGAATTGTTTTGCAAGGAGTTTGCAAAAGGTAATTAATTCTACCTGTACTTTTTAGTTTGTCCTAAGTAGAAAAAAATAGCAATTCTGCTTTAAAGTTTTTCTTCTTCTACATATGAAAAATAATAAACCAGTCTACTATTTGGAATGACTTACAAAATAAACATTTATAATATTTTCTTCTGATCTGCATAAAAAGATAAATGTGTGTATTATTGTTCATATACCCTATGTGGGAATTTAAAACTTTGGTGTTAAACAGTAGTTTTCAGATTTTCCCACTACAACACATATGAGACATGATAGTCACATATCTGACACCTGCAGGCTTTCATGCAAATAAGATAAACTTCCTTGTTTCCCCTGTAAGTCCCTGCAAGTTTACCGTTCTCCATACATTTCTGTTCATCTCAAGAAAGCACATTTCCTATGCAATAAATAAGACTGATCTTACTTAAAAGGATAATATTGAATATAAACCCACTTAATATCTTTTAAACTCATTTAACCAATATGCAAATTTTGTTTTATTTTATTATTAACTAGAGGCCCTATGCTCGAAATATGTGCAAGAGTAGGCCTTCATAGCCCTGGCTGCTTTGGCCCTCGCAGCCACGGCTTCATCCGGAAAGTCGTCCAGAAGGACATCTGGACGGTCATTTCGCTGTTCAGCCGTTCAGTCAATTTGCATATGATGCTTTTATTATTATAGATAGTTGGTTATAGCTGATCAAACTGGGTCCTGTACTCTGGGTTTGAGTGAATACAAAATCAAAGGCAAAAATCTACCAAATATTTCAACAAATTATGAAAATTGTTGAAAAGCTTAAAAGGCATATGTTTTTTGCCTTTAAATAAGAAGCATTATAATAATCATTTCTGAAGGAATTTCTATAAATTTTTTGATAAATGGTGATTATAAAAAAAGGAGAGGTTGCAAATTTCATAAATGTAGGAACTCACCCTTTAAAATGCAATTTCATTTATTGTGGAAGTTTACTCTAAAATTAACATTCCTCTGGATTAAGGAAAGAGTTTAATGGGTTAATGCCTGTCAGGGCCTAATTTTTTTAAAAGTCTTGATTAAACTCTGTTATAAATAAAAATACTTTTCATTAGTGGTTAATGAAAGAACAGACCCTGTATGTTCCTGCTTTAATAAGATTACATATTTCTTTCTGAAATGTCCCTCAGACTTCATATAATAAACTCCTATATATATTTTTAGAACTCACCTCACAGCTCAAATAATTTTGGCCTTGATCTACCCTGAGGTCTCTTAATCTGTTTCAGTCAACTATCCACTCTTATCCCTACCTGTTTGTCTCAAAGGCAGCTCAAGCTCAATAGGTTCAAAACCAAAGGCATAACCTATCTTTTCTCCACAAAATCAGGTTCTTGTTCATGGTCCCTGTGGACCTTAGATCTGGCTCTGAGCCAGAATTTCATTTCTGACTTCTGATGATCTCAGGCCAGTTTTCCATCACCTTTGCCCAAACCAAGGCATTAGCTTCTTACCCAGTTCCCACATGTAGTAGATCCCCACTTCAATTTCTTTTTCATATCCCACTTCAATTTCTTTTTCATATCCCATAAAGTGCAAATATGATCATGTACTACTCTTCCTCCAAAGCCTGTGATGTAAGAGTGTGCACGCATGTATCCAGTTAAGAGTTTATGCTTTCAACATAAAATCAAACGGATTGTCAAACTACAGTGGGAACACTGAGAGGGTTGGGGTTGGGGAGGTAAGAGATCAACCGAAGGACTTGTATGCACGCATATAAGCATAACCAATGGATGCAAGACACTGGGGGTGGGGGGCGGGCGGCGGTGAGGGCATGTGCAGGGGAAGGTCAATGGGGGGAAAAAAAGGAGACATATGTACTACTATTTGTAATACTTTAAACAATAAAATAAAATAAAATAAAATAAAATAAAATATAAAACACATATGTTCACTCTTGCACACACACTCAAACAAAAACTTTTGGTGACTCTCAGATTCTTCTAAGTTAAAGACCAAAATCTTCAATACAATAAGTGGTCTGTCTTGGACTCATTTTTTGTCATTTTCTTTTCAGCTTGTGTATTCCACCGCCATATAAACTTTCTCTTAGACACATTATACTCCTTTGTGGACACTTTTTCTCTAGTGTCCCCATTGCTTCTCCTCCTAGCCTCTTTGTTAACCTTTGTCTGGTTAACTCATACACACTCTTTAGAGCCCAACTCAAATATAATTTCTTTAGTTAAGTTTTCCTCAATCCTCTAAATTAGTTTACTCTGTACTATATTCTTTGACACTATTCACTGTTTACCCTGTACAATTAATATCCACCTCCATCACCAGATTGTAAGCTCTGTAAAAGTAAGTGCCTTATATATTTTTACTCACTATTTTAATCCCTCAATATCACAGAGTTCAATATCACCCAATTATATTCACAAGTTTTCTGATTTTAAGAACTATTTTTTTTTAAAAAATACATTTTTTATTGATTTCAGAGAAGAAGGGAGAAGGAGAGAGGTAGAAACATCAATGATGAGAGACAATCATTGATTGGCTGCCTCCTGCACATCCCACACTGGGGATTACGCCCACAACCCAGGCATGTGCCCTGACCAGGAATCGAACCATGACCTCCTGGTGCATAGGTGGATGCTCAACCACTGAGCCACATAGACTGGGCCAAGAACTATTTTTTTACTCCATTTATTTAATTGAGGTGCATTGAGCTTTAGAATGTTGTAGACAATTAACAACCTCAAAGGGTTTTTAATTTGTTTTTTACTTTGCTCACGTTTGTTGGAGATAAACATCTTAAAACTCTGGTGGATGATGGCATGGACACAAACACAGTACTGGGATGCAAATGGAATATTTAGAGATGATATGTTTTTTCCATGGTTCAAGTAGGAACAAGTAGAACTCAACTCATCCCAACGAGCAATTATAAATAATAATGGTGGCTATTCTTTTGTCTCCTTCTTTGTAGCTGCTAATGTGCTTTGACAGTTTGCTTTGCTCTTTTATGAACTCTCCACCAGCTGTAATCAGTCATGGGGAAGTCAGGCAGCAAAATTTGCATGCGCCAATTCTCACCCTAGCTTTCTGGAAAAAAAAAAAAAAGAGCATTTAAAGATATAAAACATTTTTTAATGTTTCAATTTATAATTTCATCTCTAAACATACCATTGTAGGCGTTGAATGTAAAGTTAGTTTTTCCCTCAGAATAAATTGATGATATGCTATGCTATTTCTATAAGAGGAATAATATAACATTTTAAGAAATAAAGAAATTATAATACAATGTCAAATGACATTACTTTTGTACACATAAATGACATGCATATACAGCCTTAATGCTGTGGAAATGTATGTGTTACCCTTGCTGCTCAAGAATTTAGCCACCTTTACATTAGCCACATTTTAATAAGAAACCAAGTGGGAAAATCATATTTTAGTGAATGTTTCTAGCACTCACTCAAGCTCACATTTTTTTTCTTCTCTGATGTAAATTATTAAAACTTGGGCAACTGGTGGGTTATTTGGAAGTTGATGATGAAAATGGAAGTTTCCTTGAAGAAAGAAGCCATGAGGGAGGTCAAGACCTCACTGTGACCTCAAATGTAACTATTACCCTACTGGTTAGTTGAAATTAGAGATCAAAGATCTCACGTGTTAAATGTGTTTGGCTGTGAATTGTTTCATGAAAAGGGTAAAAAGTATTTGATGATTTTTTTTTTTTGTAAATGCATTTATTCACTTTAAAAAGTAAAATCATATATGGCATAAGAAAATAATGCTTCATAAAAATGGACTATTCAATCTTTTTCATTCTTCTTTATAAGTTAAATGATCAGCACAGATATTACTAAAATAGATTTTTAATGTATACAACAACTCAGCTCATATTTCCCCGAGTTTTTAGCTTCTACATATATTTTTAAGAATTTCAGATTTGGTTGAAAAGAGAGAAAAAACTTTTTAACAAGTAACTTTCCCCTTTCATCTCTCCTCCTTGTCTAGGAAGAACACACCCCTGTTGTGTATTTTTGTTTACTCTTACATTTCTGGCCCCAGGTATTTGGGTTTTCCACAAATCAAGCAATTTTCTGTGACACCAGCTGGGTGTCCTATTACTTAATTCAGTTCTGACACTACCCACCTAGCATTAGTGTCAGATCTCACAGGTGGTTACGGGCTTAGTCCCACAAGAGTGCTCCCTCCAGTCCAGATGTCAATCACAAGTCCCAGGTTGTCACCTGTACTTCTACTGGCTACACAATGGGGGCTCCTAGGACCCCCTCCTTGGATTTAATAATTTTCTAGACTTGTTCACAGAACTCAGGGAAACATATTTACCAGTGCATTATAAAGGGTATAATAAATGCTACTGAAGAACAGCAGATAAAGAGACACATAGAGTGAGGGATGTGGACAGGGGCTTGGAGCTTCCATGATCTCTCCAGCACAACACTCTCAGCATCTTCACATGCTCACCAACCTGGAAGCACTCCAAACCCTATCCTTCTGCGGTTTTTATGGAGCTTCATCATGTAGGCTTGATGATCATTAACTTAGTCTCCAGTCCCTCTCCCCTTCTGGAGGATGGGGGGTAGGTGGAAAGTTCCAAGCTTTTAATTCTGGCTTGATCTTTCTAGTGACCAGCCCCCATCCCGAAGCCATCCAGGACCCACCAAGAGTCACCTCATTAGAACAAAAGATACTCCTGTTCCCCAGAAAATGCCAAGGGATTTAGAAACTCTGTGTCAGGAACCAGGGTCAAAGATCAAATATTAGAAAAAAAAGATGTCCCTAAGTGTTCCTATCACTTGAAAAATTATAAGGATTTTAGGACCTCTGTTGCAGGAACAGGTGATAGAGACTAATATATAGATTTTCTATCATTGTACACTCCCCTTCTTATTTCCTTCCTTCCTCTCCAGAAATTGGTAGTTTTATTGTAGAACATACTTTTAAAGATATAGTCACGATATTACCTGGATTAGAACCATCACACAAGGAGCTTGTTAAAAATGCCTGAGCTTCACTGAAGATTGCTTGGGTCAGGTTCCCTGGGGGAGACTTCTAAATCTGACTACATAACCAGCACCCCAGGTGATTCTTACATACACTTAAACTTTAGAACCTCTCTTGCCTAATATGCTAGGAAAATAGGATAAAGGGTACATAATCTTGGTGATAAGCCCCAGTCTTATATAAAATTCCTGATCTCTTTAAAAATAAATTGTGTAGCTGAAACCTATATAATTTTATTAACAAATGTCACCCTGATAAATTCAATATAAAGAAATAAAATAAATAGTGACAGCTTTCCAAAAATCACTTTGCCTTTCTCTCACCTGGCACCCATCTGATCTTTGCTCTATTCTTTATTCTGCGTGGCTTCAGCAGAGCGGGAGCGATGGCTATCTGACCAGTCTGGAAGGACCCCCATCCTTAGGTTCTCATTATTTTTCTCGCTCTACTTTTGCTTGCTCCTTGTTTTGTTTCATCTTCTTCAATTCTATTTTTGTTCTTGGGTGTCTGAAGGAATTTAGGAGCATGGTGTTCAGAGCTGATAACTGACACTTCTTCATGAATAAAAATACATAGAACACAACAAGGATTGACTAATCAGGCAACAACACCAATAAGAAAGCAAATCCTACTTGGTTGCAAGGCACGAGTAGGGTTTTAATAATGAACCAAAGGGCATGGACAAACAAAAAAGTTTCTGAGGGAGAGAGGATTACTTAACTCATACACACACACACACATACACACACACACACACACACATATGTATGTATGTATGTATGTATGTATGTATATATATATATATATATATATATATATATATATATATATAAATTTTTGTAAACTCAAAGTTTATGAAAACCTCTCTTGGTGCAAGCCACAGAGATGACATTGCAGGCACTTGCAGAGCAGTTGCACTAATTATGCAGCTAGGAATTAAGATTAGAGATAGCAGAATTTCAATTAGGCATCTAAGTCTGTGTATTTTAAAAAGGAAAGTTTGAACAATTGCAACAAAAGGAACTTATCTGAGAATAGTGCTTCAGATCTGATACAAAGAGATTTCAGATATGCACAAGGATAGTTTGGGAAATAGAAGTGAATCAGAAGACAAAGAGGAAATTGATGAGGGAAGAAGAGGAATCAGAACCAATTAGAGATATTTCCCTGACCCCCTCGTCCCCTCTAAAAGCTTCTTTTACATCTTGACTAGGATGGAAGGATATTAGTTAGAATCATGTCCACACTACCTGTCAAGAAATAGTGTTTATAGTTATGTATTAACAGTCTAGTGACCTGCATATATTACAGATGTGGGTGTAGTTTTCCTCAATGTAATATTTTATTTTTTGTAAAACTTTAAAAATTGTGCACATTGAAAGATGCCTTCAGGCATTATAAAATCATCAGTGACATTGATTGTCCTCATCTTGATGCTCAGAATTGAAAAGCCAGGTAAGTAGCAGGAACTGTAGAATGTCTGAGAATTCTGACTTAGCCTACTAGGTCCATCCACCTGCATTTAGTAAAATGTAATGTAGTTGGAAGAGAATTAGATTAGCAGTCAAAAGGACTGGCCTCTGGTCTGTCTGTCTGGCAAGGAGAGAACCACTAACGGATTAGAGCTTGCTTTTGCTGTTTTGAGTTGAGAGTGGCGGGAGGTATGGACAGGAATTGAATGATGATGTTAAACTAACACAGAGAGTCTCAAAGGTCTATTCTAGTGTTAAATTTCTTTTAAACCCTTTCATTTCCTTAGGTGTTCCATAAATAAAAATTTTAAGGGTTAGTGCTGTTCGTTCTCTTTCCAGTTCTTTGCTGTAAGAGTTTTGATGGAATGCCATGGTTTGTACCTGGTTCTTTTAACTCTGTTTGTTTACACCTGGGCATGGCCAAGGAGGGGCTGGAATTCATTGCCTCAATACCAGCATGTTCCCCACCAGACTATGAGCTGCCATAAATCATTTTACTAGGTTCTATTTCCTGAATATTTCTTTTAGGTAGTGGGGGTAGGGTAGGCTATAGAATTCAAAACAGATTTATTGAAAGGCTTTTGAGAATAAACTGCAAGGGATGAGCCAGCTGCTCCTGCATAATGCAGTGAGGAACTCCCAGTGAAAAAGACTAGTAATTAGTTTCATTTGTAGGTGAAAGAAGGTCTTTGAAGATGTCTGGCATTGATTATAATGGCGGTCGCTGTTGCCATTTCCAAATCCTGCTTTTTCAGATCATGCACTGTCAGTTTAGAAAGGGCTTTGCCTGTCCTCTTAGGAGGAAGAGAGTAGTTCTTGGGGCCTAAGTGGTAAAAATCTGAGAAAGATAGTATGGGCAAGGTTAAATAACATCCTGTGGTCCATTCTTGGAAAATTCATTTAAAAAAAATTAAATTACAACCTCTTTGTTTTTGTATAATAGGGACTTCGCTCTTTGTCCTAAGACATGGGCCACCTTTGCAAATGGTAGCAACAGTGCAGTTCTACTTCAACTAGCTCTTGTACTTGGTCACTGGCTCAACATATCCTGTGTTTCTTACATCTTTGTGGATTCCACATGCTCCCGCCCAAACCCCACATAATCCTAGTTTCCACTCTTCTCAGGATACTATTTGAATCACTGCTGAACTCCTGCTTCTTGTGAGGAACAACTGCAGATGCCCACTGGGTGACTTCACTGGCAAGCCAGATTATCTGTATCAGGAAACCCCCAGATCTCACATGCCCAGGGCCCACAGAATTTCTGGGCTCTGAATGACTCTGCAGGCCCATCTAGGTTCGGTGACTTTAATATGTGGTGGATTCCAGGACCCAAAAGCGCTCAAAGTGTTCCTCTCACAAAGCTCAACTCTATTCTTCTCTCCTCCAGGCCATTGCTGCTCCTGCTGATTGCAGTAATTAGCATTTATTGAGCCTTTACTATGTATCACAAACTAAATTAAGTAATTTTAATCCTCCCAAGAACATTATGAACTTAT
This sequence comes from Eptesicus fuscus, assembly GCF_027574615.1. NCBI lineage: Eukaryota > Metazoa > Chordata > Mammalia > Chiroptera > Vespertilionidae > Eptesicus > Eptesicus fuscus. The sequence goes on from NC_072481.1 coordinate 85,499,603, forward strand.
TTAATATATCCATTTTACACATGAGGAAACCAGGGCATAGGGCTGCAATAGTCTGTATATGTTACACAGTAAACATAAGAGCTAGATCTTTAACACAAAAAGTTTTTATTCCAAAGCTTTTAACCATAATTACCCCAGGGCATATGGAGCCCCAAGGGGCCATGATCCAGTGACCTCTTTGCCTTCCAAGTTTTAAAAACTTTCTGTCTCTCTTTGCACTGTTCATGGCCCCAAATTTGGGACCCTGTGTTCCAGACTCCACTCCTTCTTAATATATTTGCCCTGTCTTAAGAATCACAGGCTCTGGCAAACACACTATATTTGTTATCTATTGCTGCACAACAAAATTACTCCCCCCGCCCAAACTTATTAAAACAACAAGCACTTATTATCTCAGTTTCAGAGGTTGTAGGTGGTGGGATGTTAGCTGAAGTTTCACCATATGACTCTTTGACTAGGTCATCTGAGAAGGCTCACTCACTCATTTGGCTCTTGGCTGGAGTCCTCAGTTCCTCTCCACAAGAGCCTCTCCACAACGCTGCTTGGGTGTCGCACTCCCCGTGTGTGAGCAGGGAGAAAGCTCCCAAGACAGAAGCTGCAGAACTTTCATAACTTAATCTCAGCAGTGACATTTTTTCATTTCTGCATTCCATTTGATAGAGGCAAATCACTAACTCCAGCCCACTCTCCAGGAGAGGGGAATTAAACTCTGCCTCTTGAAGACAGAATTATCAGAAAATTTATGGATATATTTGTTAAACCACTACCAATACTGCATGCAAGGCCTCACTTCCCCCAGTACTAAACTTTGTTGATTGAGGCATCTAGGATATAAAAGAAAGAACACTCTGCCTCCTGTTAGCAAGACTATTCCAATCTCAGTCTTGCCATTTATTAGTTGTGGAGCTAGTGCTTCAGTTTCCTAATGTGGAAAATGGAGATAATAGTCTTTATTTTTATGTTATTATAAGACTTTATAACAAAATTTCTGTGATAGTACTCTGAAAAAAAAACTACACAAATAGAAAATGTCTTTGAATAATTTTAAATATTGGAAAGCTACCCATTGTGTTTGTATCTCCTGGATAATATAGAAATAATAATTTTAGAGCCAGGGATATCTAAAATTTTCATATTCTTTTTCATTTAAAAGAGTATTTATTGAATTACTAGAGCAACTTTCTAATAAATCTATATCATGGGATCCATTAGATGAAAGAGAAATAATTTTTAGTGTATAGCAATGCACACGTTTTGATTAAGATAAAAAAAGTAAAAATACAATAAAAATAAGCAAGTTTACAGAAAGTATAGCTGAATATTTGAATCTTTGGAGGAAAGACATTAGTGCTATTTAACAAATTATGAAACTCACACAGTTTTAAAGAGAATTTTATGACAACTATTTCTTGTTATAAGAATATTGTTACCAAGAATTCCTGTCACTGAATACTAATTAAAGCTTTCTTCATTCTCTTCTACAAAGTCAACAGCAAAAAGGAAAAAAAAAGTTGTGTCTATAAGGATTTTATTTGAATCTCAACATAGTGAAATTTGCATAAATTCTAATAAAGCAAAATTAAAATCCATTAACACTTGTCTCTGGTAATTAACATCAGCTTGCTGTTTTAAATGACTGTTTCAGACAGATGGAGGGAAGGAAGGATGGGATAATGTGGAGCCATGGAAAAATATGAAGATTATAAACTAAGAATGATGTTTTTCATAAAGTCCCTATTTTGAGGAAGGAAATAAAACTTATTTAGGCTTTTAGGAAACATTAAAAAATGCTTTCCATTTTATAATGTATAGATACACTCAGGAATTTCACCAGATGTTTATTTTACAAGATACATATGACACTCACATTTATGTACATTAATGATAATTTACTACTCAAGTCTAATTACTACCCTCTGGAGAGAACAGAAATGTTGACAAATATTGATTATTTAAGAAAACTACAGAAAACCCATTTTTTTAAATTTGAAAACATAAGAGGACTTAATTCATGTTTTCAAGAATTCCTAAATGTTTGAAGAGAGTTAAACTGTAATGCACTGAAAATCAATATTTTGAAAATATTGGTGTATTATTTTACATTTTGGGTTATTAATTCTGGACAAAATATATTCTGCTAAAATGGAAAATAAATTTCTCTCAAAGTAATGTAAAAAATAAGCTTGCATTTAAAACATTCTGTCTAGGATCACTGATTATAACTGCACCTAAATTGGAAGCAAAAAAAAAAACAGTAAAAATAAAAAAATAAAAAGAGGCATCTTAGTATTAGGATGGTGGGTGATGGTGATAATATGAAGATGAGTTGATATTTATTGAGTGCTCCCTAGATACCATGTTAATATACATGATCTTATTCTCTACTTACAATAATTTAATTATACTAATAGTATGTACAATAATGATAGTTACAGTTTATTGAATAACTACTATGTGTCCATGTTTGGGCACCGTGCTAAAAATCTCTCCCAAATTGTTTCTAATCCTTACTATAATAAGTCTGTAAGGAAGTATTATATTTACCATTTCTTATGTGAGGAAATTGAAGCTCAAATAACAAAAGTACAATTTTCTAGTCATATGTTTCACCAGTGCAGAAAACAGGGTTAAAATACAGGTCTGTCTTGCTCCTTAGCCTTTTCCATTCCACCACTCTACAGTCTCATGTCACCTTAGATTAATGATAATATTAATAACAATAACAATAGTAGTAACACCACCACCACTATTACCAACACTGCCAATAGAAATTTGTATCTGTAGATCACTTTGCTTTTTCAAAGTCCTTGGGGTGAGCAATTAAAATCAGATAGAAATGTTGAAAGACTGAAGAGCTTTTTCTGAGGTGAATTTTGTTTCTTTTCACTTGTTCTGTTTGTTTAAAACTTTTTAAAATTGTGGTAACATAACACATAACTAAAATTTACCATTTTAACCATTTTTAAGTGTACAGTTGAGTGGTGTTAAGTACATTCATTGTGTTGTGCAACCATCACCACCATTCAACCAGTTTCCATCATTCATCTCCAGAAATCCTTTTCTGTGAAACTGAAACTCTATACCCATTAACAATACCTCCCAATGCCTCCCTCCTCCAATCCCTGGTAACCACTGTTCTACCTTCTGTCTCAAAGAATTTGACTATTCTAGGAGCCTCACTCATGCAAGTGGAGTCATACAATATTGATCTTTTTTTGTGTGACTGGATTATTTCACTCAGCACAATGCCTTCAAGATTCATTTGTGTTGTAGCATGTGCCAGAATTTTCTTCCTTTTAAAGGCTAAATAATATTCAATTGTATGTATCTAACACATTTTGCTTATTACTCATCCACTGATGGACACTTGTGTTGCTTCTGTGTTTTAATTATTGAGAATAATGCTGCTAAGAACATGGTACTATTGTGAATAATGCTGTATAAGAACATGCTGCTAGGAATAAAGATCTCTTTGAAACTCTGCTTTCAATTCCTTTTTTTTTTTTCGGGGGGGGTACACCCAGAAGTGAAATTGCTGGGTCATATTGTAATTCTATTTTTTTATTGTTGTTAATCCTCACCTGAGGATATTTTTTCCATTGATATATATATATATATATATATATATATATATATATATATATATATATATATAATTGATTTCAAAGAGGAAGGGAGAGGGAGAGATATAAACATCAATGATAGAATCATTGATCGGCTGCCTCCTGCATGCCCCCTACTGGGGATCTAGCTGGCAACCCAGACATGTGCCCTGATGGTGGAATCGAACTGTGACCTTCTGGTTCATAGGTCGAGGCTCAACCACTGAGCCATGGAGGCCAGGCTCCATTGATTTTTAGAGAGAGTGGGAGGGAGAGGGAGAGACACACAGAGAGAGAGAGACACATCGATTGGTTGCCTCCCGTACTCACCCTAAGTAGGGCCAGGAATCGAGCCTGCAATTGAGGTACATGCCCTTGACTGAAATTGAACTTGGGACCCTTCAGTTCTCAGGCTGATGCTCTATCCACTGAGCCAAACCAGCTAGGGCTGGCAATTCTATTTTTAATTTTTTGAGGAAACTCCATACTTTTTTCCATAGTAGCTATACTATTTTACATTCCCCCAATAATGCATAAGGATTCCAATTTCTACATCTCATCAATACTTGGTATTTTCCATTTTACTTTGTTTGTTTTTAAATAATACTCATCTTAATGGATGTGAGGTGGTATCTCATTGTAGAGCATTTTTTTATATGATTATTGGACATTTGTTTTTCTTCTTGGAAAAAGAAAGTCTATTCAAATCCTTTGCTTATTTTAGATTGTTTTGTTTTGTTGAGTTTTAGGAATTCTTTGTATATTATGGATATTAATCCCTTATCAGATATGTGATTTGAAATATTTTTCTCTCATTTGTGAATTATCCTGTTACTCTGTTAATAGTATACATGATTCACCAAAGTTTTTAATTTTCATGAGGTCCAATTTGTCTATTTATTCTTTTGTTGCCTGTACCTTTGGTGTCATAATAAAGAAATTATTTTCAAATCCAAAATTGTGAAAAATTTCCCTATATTTAGCTCTCTTAGTTAGGTCTTTGATATGTTTGAAATTTAGCAAGTGTCAACTTTATTATTTTGTATGTGGATATCCAGTTTTTAAAGCACCATTTGTTGAAAAGATGTCTTTTCTCCACTGAATGATCTTGGCATCCTTGTCAAAAATCATTTGACCGTAATGCAAGGATTTACGAGTATTTTTGGGCTCTCTATTCTATTCCATTGGCCTATATTTTTGTTTTTATGCCAATACCATACTGTTGATTATTTTAACTTTGCAGTAATTTTTAAATCAGGTTTGTAATCAGGAAATGTGAATCCTCCAGTTTTCTTTTCCAAGATTGGGTATTTGGGATCTTTGAGATTTCATATGAGTTTAGGAGAGATTTTTCAATTTCTGCAAAAAAAAGTTATTGAGATTTTGTTATGGGTTACATTAAATTTGTAAATTGCTATGAATTGTATTGACATCTTAACAATATTAAGTCTTTCATTTCATGAAAAGGGACAATGTTTTAATTCACTTAAATTTTCTTTCATTTCTTTCAGCAATATTTTATAGTTTTCATTGTACAAGTCTTTCACATCCTTGGTTAAGTTAATTCTCTGGTATTTTATTAATCTTTATATTATTATAAAAATAATTGTTTTGTTTTGTTTTGTTTTAAGACGAAAATTCAAAATGTGACTGAGTGGCACTCAGAGAAATTAGCTAGCAAGGATGAGTTTAAACCAGGCTCTTTGGGTCCTCCTCTGTCTTGGAATTGTTTTCCTAATTTACTTTTCAGATTTTTTATTGTTAGTGTACAAAAACATCACTAATTTTTGTATCCTTATATTTTGTAGAATTCATTCACTAATTGTGGGGGTAGGTAATCTTTATCATTTTCTGCATATAAGGTCATATCATCTACAAACAGATAATTTTACTTCTTCCTTCCAATTTGGATGCCTTTTATTTCCTTCTCTTGCCTAATTGCTTGGGCTAGAACTTCCAATACTATGTTGAATAGAAATAGCACAAATGGAATAGTTTGAGGAGGATAGGTATTAGTTCTTCTTTGAATATTTGGTAAAACTCCCCTGTGAAGCCATCTGGACCAGGGCTTTGGTTTGCTGGGAGTTTTTGATTACTGCTTCGATTTAATCAGTTGTTATCAGTCTATTCAGGTTTTCTGCTTCTTCCTGATTCAGTTTTGGAAGATTGTATTTTTCTAGGAATTTGTCTATATATGCATAGCTCATGGATAGACAATAGTGTGGGGAAGGCCTGCGGGGGGGGGCGGCGATGGGAGTGGAGTGGAGGAGGTCAGTGGGACATCTGTAATACTTTAAAAAATAAAGATACATTTAAAAAATAAATTAAAAAAATAAAACAACAGCAAAAGAAATAACACAAGTGGGTTTCTTTACCTTGTTACTATTCTTAACAGAAAAGTTTTTAACCATTGCGTATATTACTGTGGGGTTTTCATATATGGCTTTTACTATGTTAAGATAGTTTCCTTCTTTTCCTAGTTTGCTGAGTGTTTGTGTCATGAAGGGTATGAATCTTGTAAGATGCTTTGCCTGCATCAATTGATATAATCATGTGTTTTCTTCATATCGTTAATGTGGAGTATTGTTAATTGATATTATATATTGGACAATTGTTGCATTTCAGGAATAAATCCCATTTAACTTGGTGTGTATAATCCTTTTCATACAGTGTTGAATTTTATTTGTTAATGTTTTGTTGAGGATTTTTGCATCAAAGTTCATAAGGGATGTGGTCTATAGAGATCCTTTCTTGTAGTGTCTTGGTCTGGCTTTGTTATCAGGGCAATTTTGGCCCCATAGAATGACTTAAGAAGTGCTCTCTCTTCTTTCTTTCTTTTTTTTTTTTTTGCAAAAGATTGAGAAAGGTTGGTGTTAGTTCTTTAAATGTTCAGTAGATTTTCCCAGTAAAGCCACCCAGTCCAGGGCTTTTCTTTGTTGGGAGGTTTTTGATTATTGATTCAATCTCTTTAGTAGTTAAAAGTCTGTTCAGATTTTTTGTTTACTCATGATTCAGTCTTGATAGGTTTTGTATTTCTAGGAATTAGTCCATTTCGTCTCAGTTTTCTAATTTGTTGGTATATAATTGGTCACAGTACTTTCTTATAATCATTTTTATTTAATATAATTTGTAGTAATGGCCCACTTACATTCTGATTTTAGTAATTTGAATATTTTCTTTTTTCTTAGTCAATCTAGCGAAAGGTTTGTTAATTTTATTAATCTTTTTAAAGAACCAATTTCAGTTTTTTGGATTTTCTCTATTTTTGTATATAAATTGATCCTGTTTTCCTATTTATTTGTATGCCGTGTGATGTTTTATTTTTGTTGTAGATAGGACTTTTGAATTTTATAATGGGGAAAATTTGGAAATCAGATTCTTTCTTCCTCCTCTCCAGGGTTTGCTGAGAATTTTTTTCTTTTTAATTTTTCTCTCTCTCTTTATTTTATCCTCACCTGAAGATATGTTTATTGATTTTAGGGAAAGAGGAAGGAAGAGAGAGAGAGAGAGAGAGAGAGAGAGAGAAACATTGATCAGTTGCCTCCCACACATACCATGAACAGGGATGGAACCCATAACCTAGGTATGTGACCTGACCAGGAATCAAACCTACAACCTTTCGGACTGTGGGATGATGCTCTAACCAACTGAGCCACCTGGCAAGAGCACTTTCTCTCCCTTTTAAATATCATTTAAATTGTCTCTGTGCTGCTGATCAGCTTGATACATAAATTTAGTCTTCTCAGGTCTTAGCCTGCTTCTTTCCCTGGACATGAGCGGTGACTTTCTAAATTCCCCTGTTTATGTGGTTGCTTTTGAGTGTCCTAGTCTTTAAATGTTTGGCTCCCCAAAAGGGGAAAAAAAGAAAAATAAAGTGGGAAAATGTGCCAGCCCTTTGTATATCTTGAAGACACTTCATCTGGAGGGGAGAGGGTAGCTAGCCTCATGGCTGCCCACCTCTGTGCTTGCACCCCTGCAATCAAGCAGCAATCATTGATCAGAGCACATCCTCAATATTTGTAGGACAGGGTCCTTATTGCCCACCCTGGCTCCTCAAGCTGCATGTGATGGGCTCCAGGAACACATGCACTGATGCCTGCCACTGGGCCAGAGGTGGGGGATGGGTAGCTGCTAGAGTGCTAGGAGTTTATATTGACAAAGTAAGCACAATTTACCATTGAAGACTTTCCCTGGAAGTTGTAAGTTCTCAAATAAACTTCAGAGTTCCCAGATAGTTATATCAGGCAGACTCTGCCAGTTCAATCTAGTTGGAGAGGTGGACGCTTGGTGCTTTCTACTCTGCCATCTTTCCAGAATATTCTTCCTTTTACTTTTAAATGAGTGTGAAGGGGCAGCTGATCTATAAACATGGGATTTTTTATGTGATATTGGAGGAAATCATAATTTACATGAGTGTTTATGTGCAATTTAATGACCCATAGACTTTAGAATAAAAGAAAAAGCCTATATTACCTTTGTGTGTGATGAAGAAAGGAATCACTCATTAATCAGATGAGAATTCTGTCAAACCTGAGAAAGAAAATACCTGCAAAGAAGGGCTCCTGGTGGCTAATTTGGTTCAAATTTAAAAACAGAGCCTAGCAGCCATTATTGAACAAGGGCCTCTCACACAAGCCGTGCTTCAGGGAGAAGCCTTCACGGAACTTGCCCCTTGCCCTGTGTCCCTGCCATCTGAGCCAACTCTTTTAAAAATATTTTTTAATTGATTGATTTGAGAGAGAGAGAGAGAGAGAGAGAGAGAGAGAGAGAGAGATTTGTTTTGCCACTTATTTATGCATTCATTGGTTGATTCTTGTATGATTCTTGTATGTGCCCTGACTGGAGATTGAACCCCACAATCTTGTCATATTGGGATGGTGCTCAGGCTTGCCAGGGCTGAACCAACCCTTTTAAAGGAGTTCCTGGAATCCTATTTCAACCAATAGGACTGAGACATTACCCATCCAATCAGAGCTGTGCAGCTATATCCTCATTAGTATCTTCACTGACCAATCAGAGTGGCTCCATTCTAGCCAATCAGGACAATGCTTTTTAGACTAAACAAACTGTGATAATTTGGAGTTCTCACTTGCATGAGAACAGACCAATCAGGGACCAGGGGTGGAGACTTGTCTCTCTATAAGTCAGCTCCCCTCTGCCTCTGGGAGTGTACTTTTGGTTTCCACCAAAGTCTGCATTCCTCAGCTGAAGTTGTAATGCTGAAGCTGACTTAATGAACTATAATGGATTTGTCCCATGTCAATGGCTAGACCAGAGCAGACTGGATTGGAGCTGTCTCACCAGAGATGGATGGAGCTGCAACACTGGGGCCACATTGCCCCAGGGCTGCTTCACAGCTGTGCTGTATCACAATTGAGCTGTTTGCACTGAATAAAGTCTCCCCCTTCACCACACCCCAAGTTGGGGACTGCTGTTGGTGCTGAATAGGTGCCAATGGCCATTGGTTGACTATTGAAAGTTCAGAGGGTTTTGAAGGGGTTGATATTTGAATGAGTCAAAATTCTCATTCATATATATCTATATCTATATCTATATCTATATCTATATCTATATCTATATCTATATCTATATCTATATCTATATATATCTATATCTATATCTAACTAGAGGCCCAGTGCACGAAATTCGTGAACGGGGGAGGGGGTGTGTCCCTCAGCCCAGCCTGCACCCTCTCCAGTCTGGGTGGGATCAGGCCTAAATGGGCAGTTGGACATCCCTCTCACAATCCAGGACTGCTGGCTCCCAACCGTTCGCCTGCCTGCCTTCCTGATTGCCCCTAACCGCTTCTGCCTGCCAGCCTGATCACCCTCTAACCACTCCCCTGCCAGCCTGTTTGCCCCCAACTTCCCTCCTCTGCCGGCCTGGTCACTCCTAACTGTCCTCTCCTGCAGGGTTGATCACCTCCAACTGCCCTCCCTTGCAGGCCTGGTCCCTCTCAACTGCCCTCCCTTGTAGGCCTGGTCCTTCTCAACTGCCCTCCCTTGCAGGCCGGGTGCCTCCCAACTGCCCTCTCCTGCTGGCCATCTTGTGGTGGCCATCTTGTGTCCACATGGGGGCAGGATCTTTTACCACATGGGGGCAGCTATATTGTGTGTTGCAGTGATGATCAATCTGCATATTACTCTTTTATTAGACAGGATAGAGGCCTGGTACAGGGGTGGGGGCCAGCTGGTTTGCCCTGAAGGGTGTCCTGATCAGGGTGGGGTTCCCTTGGGGCATGGGGCGGTCTGGGTGAGGGGCCTGTGGTGGTTTGCAGGCTGGCCACGCCCCCTGGCAACCCAAGCGGAAGCCCTGGTATCTGGAATTTATTTTCCTTCTACAATTGAAACTTTGTAGCCTGGAGCAGATCCAAGCCTGGGGCTCCCTCCGTGGCCGGCAGCCATTTCTGTTGGGGTTATAATTGAAACTTTGTAGCCTTAAGCGGGTGGGCCCGGCCAGGGTGTGTGGAAAGCTTTGCTTCCCCTGTTGCTGGGAGCAACCCTGGCCTGCTCTCTCAAGCTCCATTCTGCAGCCATTTCTGTTTGAATTTGTTTACCTTCTATAATTGAAACTTTGTAGCTTGAGTGGAGGCTTAGGCCTGGTGAGGGCAGGCAGAAAGCTTGGCTTCCTCTGTTACCTAGGAAATCTTGCTCTCTGTGGCTGTAGCCATCTTGGTGGGTTAATTTGCATACTCGCTCTGATTGGATGGTGGGCGTGGCTTGTGGGTGTGTCAGAGGTATGGTCAATTTGCATATTTGTCTATTATTAGGTAGGATAATAAAAGGGTAATATGCTAATTAGACTGGATGTCATTCTGGATATCCTTCCTGACGAAGCCAGGGCCGCAGGGAAGCCAGCCCAGGTCCCAGCTGCTTGCCAGTGGCCGGAGGAGGAAAGCCTGGGTCCCAGGTGCCAGAGGGAATTTCCTTACATTAGGCCTCATCCTATCTAATAAAGAGGGAATATGCAAATTGACCATCACACTGTCACAAAGATGGAAACGCCCATAGCCACAAGATGGCGGTGCCCAGTCCCCTCAGCCCCACTGGAGTCCCCCAGTCCTTTCAGGCCCTTTGGGGGGGGGGGTGGCAGGTATGCAGTGCAGCCAGACCTACCCTAAACCCCCCAGGTGCCCAGGGCTGGCCTGAGGCGCAGGCAAGCCTTGGATGTCGGCTTCCTAGCCACCCAGGGTGGGCCTGAGGTGCAGGCAAGCCTCAGATAACCAGGGCCGGCTGAGGCTTTCACTGCCGGCAGTGGCAGCAGCAGAGGTGTGATGGGGCATCGCCTTCCCCTGATCGCTGGGTCACCTCCTGCCCCTGAGGGCTCCTGGACTGTGAGAGAGGGCAGGCCAGGCTGAGGGACTCCCCCCTCCAGTGCATAAATTTTCATGCACCAAGCCTCTAATACACACACACACACACACACACACACACACACACACACACATATTATTTATATATATATTTTATTTATTTATTTATTTATTTTTTTGAGGAAAAAGAATGAAAACAAATGTCTAATTCCTAAACCTAATTCTTAACAGTTATGTTTCTGGTTAAATTTTTTGTGTGGCTGTTATAGTAGATCTTAACTTGTTTACTAATTTCTGAAATGTGATATATATAACATAAAGTATATCTAGGACATTTATAATATTTAAGAAAATGTGTATCCTGTGGTTTTGAAACCTGCACTTATACTCTCTTGTGCTATTTATGCAATGCCAAGCAATTAGGAATCTTTCAAAATTCAAATAAGCACTAGTCAATAAAATATGTCATCCATATAATGAAGAACTGAGTAAATAAAGACATAAAAGGATCATATTTATGTCAATAATGCAGGCTTGCATACACACATATGAACACACTATTAATGTTTACTTTGGGTCTCATGAATTGATTGAATTATTCCAACTTTTAGGATTTGCAGTATTTGCCAATTTGACTTTCTTTCCGTCCAACTGTCTCTGATGCTGAAACAAGATTCCACTCCAAAGGGATGACTGGGAGGTGGAAAGAGACAAAATTATGGTTTCTTCCTCTGAAGAATCAAAACCCCAATACTGATGACAGTGATATGCAGGCAGAAGAGTTCCAGGATGTGAAGGAATGGGTGTTAAGTGACAAGCAATCACTTTTTAAGAGTGTCTTCATTCACTCATTCTTTCTGTAAGTACTTACTAAGTACCCACTATATGCCAGGCACTTGCATTTCCTTTGGGTACAATTCTGAACAAAATACCAGCTATCAAGAAACTGGGTGCACAGTATAGGTGACAGACTGTTATAAAACAGTGTGCAAAGTGCTACATCAGGAATAAGTATGGGGGATTATTGGGACACTGGGATAGCACCTAACTCCTCTTAGGGGGTTGGTGGTCAGCAAAGGCCTGTTGGGGGAAATACTGACAAGGTTAAGGATGAGTAAAGGCATTTCCCAAACAAGGTGACTGAGAAGAGCATTGCAAGAATAGAGAGTACCTAGCATGGGAGATTGGATAGGTCTGTGATGTGAGGAGTGTGTGTGTGTGTGTGTGTGTGTGTGTGTAGTGTTATATGGTAAGAAGCATGGGAGATTGGATAGGTCTGTGATGTGAGGAGGGTGTGTGTGTGTGTGTGTGTGTGTGTGTGTGTGTGTGTGTAGTGTTATATGGTAAGAAGCATGGGAGATTGGATAGGTCTGTGATGTGAGGAGTGTGTGTGTGTGTGTGTGTGTGTGTAGTGTTATATGGTAAGAAGCATAGGAGATTGGATAGGTCTGTGATGTGAGGAGTGTGTGTGTGTGTGTGTGTGTGTGTACTGTTATATGGTAAGAAGCATGGGAGATTGGATAGGTCTGTGATGTGAGGAGGGTGTGTGTGTGTGTGTGTGTGTGTGTGTGTGTAGTGTTATATGGTAAGAAGCATGGGAGATTGGATAGGTCTGTGATGTGAGTGTGTGTGTGTGTGTGTGTGTGTGTAGTGTTATATGTTAAGAAGCATGGGAGATTGGATAGGTCTGTGATGTGAGGAGTGTGTGTGTGTGTGTGTGTGTGTGTGTGTGGTGTTATATGGTAAGAAGCATGGGAGATTGGATAGGTCTGTGATGTGAGGAGTGTGAGTGTGTGTGTGTGTGTGCGTGTGTGTGTGTGTGTGTGTGTGTGTGTAGTGTTATATGGTAAGAAGCATGGGAGATTGGATAGGTCTGTGATGTGAGGAGTGTGTGTGTGTGTGTGTGTGTGTGTGTGTGTAGTGTTATATGGTAAGAAGCATACTAGACATAAACAACAAATTCATGAAGATTTTTGTTAATCATGTTAAGGCTTGAGCTTTTATGGAATGTTCATCTTTCAGAATTTAAGCTTGGATGAGTGTGCACCTTTTAAAAATTTGATCCAATGATAAAAACAACTACATTGAAATTATGTATTTTATCATAAATTAGTATATTTTACTCACAGAAAATTAGTAAAGCATAAATAAACATTTAAAAAATCATCCATAAATAAATTAACATTTTTTTTTCTGCTACTCACAGTAGTTATGTTTTGCATGGTACTATTTTTATTTAACATTATATCATGAATATAAAATTTATTTTTCCTAAAAGTGAAATGGGTCATAGAATTGTGTGTCTTAAAGGATATTGAGTGCCACCTCCAGATGTTTACTTTTTAGTTGCCAGCACCTGAGGGATTCTTGCATAGGTAAAGTGATTCTCAAATAGAGACAGTGAAAATATCATTTTGGAAAGGAAGAATTTTAGATTTTAGGAGGCTATAGTTTGACATAATTCCACTCTCCTTCTACAAACCAACAAATTGCCACCTTCCCTACTTGCCCCTACCCCCCCTGCACTAACCTAGAACTTGAGAGACACCAGGTTAGTACAGACCCTTCTATTTACCATAGAAGAAATAGGGGCTCGGAAAGTTAAATAACAGAAGGGCAGAAGCAGGAGGAACAAATGTCTAACCAACTACTTTTCCACTGATCCTGATTCCCCAATAAAACTGTAAGAATGGCAATAATTCCTTTTCCATTATTTACAGGCCTTAATTTTTCCCCAGCTAACATGGAAAGTCAAATTGTTTCTTAAATGTAAATATTAAATATGGCTAATTTCTTTTTTTCATATTTGACAATGTACCCTCTTAGTTTTAGAGAGTGTTTGGTTAATTTTAAAGCTAAAGTCCATTTGTTCTGTATCATTTATAGAACTGACCTAAATGTTATTTTCAAAGACCTATTTGAATTTTTTGGGAAGTCACAAAAATGCTTTAAAAAAACTAAAATAAATAAACTTATAATCTTTGAAGCTGGACATCCCTTCAAATATATTGTAAACGTGAATAATCTTTAAAATTTCAAATATTTTTGTTGGGCCTAAATTTGCTACCAAAATGTATAATTTTCCTGTTTAATTTTGTTCTCTAATTTTCTATAAGTGGTTATTATTAGCAAAGTACTATGTCAGGCAATTGGGGGAATACAGAAGACACAAACCAAAATATTTAGGTTGGAATTAATTTATAGTAATAAGCTAAACAAACATTTGTTCTAAACCTTAGCCCTTTTATTGTTATGGTTGAAAACAGCTAGGAAAGTTTTCATTTTGTTTGTTTGTTTTTGGCATGGAATGAAGTTGAAATATAACTATTACTATTTATTAAACAAATAATTAACTTCTCAAAATTAGATAAATTATTTCCATAGAGTTTACCTTTTCTCAATAGTAAGCAAATCTTTACGATAAGCATTTATTTTCTTCTCCATAAAGGGACTAAAATCAGTTGAACAGGGATTTCAACATGCCTAGAAATGAGAAGTATTTTGTGAAACACCAATCAGTAGTCACTATCCTGGCAGTTACCTGCCCCCTGAACCTTTTCCCCACCAGTACTTGGAAATTTGAGCAAGAAGCATTCAGCCAACAAAAACAATGATAGATACCACACAAAAAAAATATTTATAGAGTCTAGGAAGTACTGCATGAAACGTTAATGATTGCTTTGACATTCAGGTTTTGACATAGGATCTTTAATTAAGATAAGTCAATGTATCAGACATTGCCAAGCAGGAATGCTTCATATGGCCTCTCAGACTGTGCACTGCACACCTCCAGGAGGCGCCATCACAAAGATTTGTTTTTCGTAACAAACCAAGATTTTAAAGAATACTGCTTTAAATAAATTAGTGTGCACTGTTACTGTTGTTTTAAGGGTCTTATTTGTTATAATTCTGTCTGAACATGTTCCCTGGGGCAAGTTTGTAAAGGAAAATTTCAAAATTATAAAAATAAATGTGTTGGGAGATATGAACCTGTTTCAAACCCTTCCACAGGGTTGTCAGTGGTTATTGAGCAAGTTGTTTAGACACTTTTTTAGCTCGATTTATCCTTCAAGAAGCTATGGCTGGTGGCCCTGGCTGGGTAGTTCAGTTGGTTAGAGTGTCTTCCATAGACCCTAAGGTTGTGGATTCAATCCCTGGTCAGGGCACATACCCTGATGTTCCTCTCTCTCTCTCTAGTCAATAAAAAAGAAAAAGCTATGACTGGTGATGCTTGTTTCATACTTCAAAGGGAATGCTTGACAACGTGTCCCATACACTTTGCCACTCTCAGATATATTGGGCACTATAAATAACTTTATGGGAACCTTAAATATTTACAGAGTTAACACCAATATATGTCTGCCGAGAATGACAGGAAGTACTTTGTGCATATGAAAGTGCACGTTTGCTGTGAGACACTTTTTTTGATCGGCTGTGACTCTTAATGAATTCATTGATTCTATTAAGACAGGGACATGGGGAAGACAAGGGTTAGAGCTGGGAACAATTTAATGCAAGTGCTTACCTGTCTTACTGCAAAACTTCAGTGTTACTGTAGATCCCATCTTTCTTACTCTTTCCCCCTTTCAACACGTGAGGACTTTGATAGCAAAATGGCTTCCTGATACTCTGAAACTGAGCATGTGAGTGTGGTTAAAGGGAAATTAAACAAGCAAACAACATCTGGAAATTAGGTATCATGGGTTACACATCTTTATACGCTTCATATCACCTGGCCAGGGGCCTTACACGTAGTGTGAGTGCAAAGGCACTTTTAAAATTAATGTGCCAGTGAAACCTATGTTTTACAATCCTCCTGAAGATCTTAGGTCCTTCATAAAGGCTAATACATTTCATCATGCTTATTATTTAGAACCATTTGCTATAAAAGTGAAAGGCAAAACACTATTTAGGATGAATTCTCTTGTGATTTTTTTTATTTTATTTCCTAGGGACTATTTATATTCTTTCAGAGTGCACAGTCTATCTTATTTGCAGAATTCTGTTATATATGAATGAGTATATGTATACATATATTACAACTAGAAAGAGTTTTTCAGAGCCCATGATGAAATTCCAGACACAAGAAAAATGTATCCAAAGGATTATCCTTGTTTAATTTTCCTACAAGCCTCCAAAAGTTTTAAGGATTCAACAATTTCTCAAGGGTTGTGTGTGTGTGTGTGTGTGTGTGTGTGTGTGTGTGTGTGGTTGAGTGTGAGAAAGACATTTCTGCCTGCTATTCTGAGTTCCATGAAAAATTTACTTGTAGGGACAGGCCCTCTTTTCACACAATGTTAACATGTTGTTAAGTCTAATACAAAGGCAATGACTTAGAGTATAATGACAAATCAATCCAACGCTTCAAATGAGGGCTTTTTAAGGACTTTACTCTGTCAAAAAAATATCCGGCTTTGCATTAAAGTTGGACTGAAAGAAATCACTGTAAATGCCACATACCTTTATCTGCTGAAATTAACAGAGAATGGACCCTTTGTCACACATACCTAATATTTGTCTTTTTCGTTTGAACTAGGCGATTTTTTAATATTTGTTGAACCAGATCCCTGCAGTGCATGAACTGCTCTCTGTGATAAGTTAAGCACTTTGGTTGATGCAATGAGCGTGCCCCCACCAGAGGTGCCCTTTTCGTTACTGAACTGCAGAGCCGGTGCCCTGGGACGATTACAGCGGGTGCTGCTTTATTTTAAGGAAAAAAAAAATAAAACACCAAAGCTTGTGAGGTGACTTTGCATAGAAAATTCTCATCTGCTGTTTCAAACCTTTTCCTTCCCTTTGATGTGCTCCCACCCCATTAACTTCCTTTGTCACCCCCCCAACTATTTGATTAAAATTCAGAAAATCAGCAGTTTTGCATTGATTTTTTTTTTCATTATCAGCGAGCTATTGAATACACAGAGTTGATTATAAGTTGTTTCCTGAAACAGGGAGTCTCAAGCCTTTACTTTAGCAGTCATACCTGACAGATAAGCTTTATTTCTGTCATAATCCTTAATTCTTTCAGGTCTTTTTTTTTTTTTTGTATCATTTTCGACACAGAAGAAGAGAAAGGGGAGGAGGAGGAAGAAGAGTTTTTTGGTGTTCCTGATTACTTATTAAACAGCATTACTCCATGTATAAATATATATTTTCCTTAGGGAGTTAATGCAACATCTGAATGTGTTTATTTCGCTGAGTCAACTGAGATAGAAATGATATTTGTTAGACATGATTAGAGTTCCTTCTCTCTTTCTTTTTGCATAAGTCACACAATTCAAGCTTTCATTTATGATTTCTAGCCTATTTTTCTTTTTTTATTTATATATTTTTAATTGGTTTCAGAGAGGAAGGGGGAGAGAGAGAGATAGAAACATCAATGATGAGAGAGAATCATTGATCGGTTGCCTCCTGCATGCCTCCTACTGGGTATCAGCCTCACAACCTGGCATGTGCCCTTGACCAGAATCAAACCTGGGACCCTTCAGTCCACAGGTCAATGCTCTATCCACTGAGCCAAACCAGCTAGGGCTAGCCTATGTTTCTTTAAAGTGGAATTAGATAAGTACAGAAGTTATGTAGATTTTATATTTTTATTATTTTCTTTCTCAGTTTTTATAATTTTTTTAATTCATATCTAATTTGACAACAAAATTTTCTTAGTGACTTTCATCTCAAAGTTCATTGAAAGTACTCTTTCTCCTTTTGCACCCATTGTTAATCAGATAACCTCATTAGAAATATAATACACGTGACATAAACAGGAACAGACATGATGACTTTTTTATATACTTAACTTTTATTCCTTTTTAAAATTTATATTTATTGTTGTAAGTAATACAGATGTACTCTCCCCCAAACCCCCATAGCCCTCTTCAGCCTGCCCTCGCCCCCGCCCAGGCCTTTACCACACCTCTTGTCAGTGTTCATGGGTTATGCATATATGCATACAAGTTTTTTTGGTATGCATATATGCATACAAGTTTTCATCTCTTCCCACCAACCCACTCACCCCGCCTCCCCTTACAGAGACATGGAGCAGACTGATCAGCCTCATAATGACTCTTGACAAACTAACCATTGGCCTGGTGGAAGCAGAGCCTCATGGGTTGACAAGAGAGGGGCCGTGGGCGTATGAAATGTCTAGTGAGAAGATCAGTGAAGAGGGAATTTGTGTAATATTCTTGGGGACAACTGCTACCTGGGAAGCACTACGGTTATAATTGGGTGGAATGCAGGGGCAGATTGGTGATAGACACAGGGAAAAGAGAAACAGCAATGCAAAACAACAACAACGAATATGGGTAACCTCAGTGCGGCGGTTCCCAAACCTGGATGCATTTAAAGTCACCAGGGATGCTTTTAAAAGTCCTGATGTCCAGGACACCCACCTAGACAATCAGGAACTCGGGCTGGGACCTGGACATCGATATTTTTAAGAAGCTGTACAAGGGAGACTGACATACACACCCGGGGTTGAGTCCTCAGCTTTAATATAACGTGACTCATGTAAGTTACTAGTAAAAGCATACAAATAAAATACTTTCTGTTGTACAATTGCCTTAAAGTATTTTCTCACAGCAGAGGATGAGCAGAAGGACATTTTTTGTTCTAACTTCAAAGGTCTAAGAACATTGCTGACTAAGCTTGATAAGGAAAGTCAAACTATGGCAGGCAGAAAGCAGCTGGTCTTGCCTGCGTATTGGTCTGGGCAGCCTTCAGCTCTTTCATGACTTTTAGGAAGGAAGAAATCTGCTACCCAACATTTGGATAGAAGCCTTTCTGTATATATTCATTCCATCTTTAATTTTTGTTTTGTTTTGTTAAATGTTTTATGCTATTTCCCTAAGTGTGTCGAATCCAATGTACACATAGTTAAGGGTTTAGAAAGAATTTTTCTCCTTGTGAAAAGGATGTTTTCTTTTGTGAATTATTATACCCTTTTCTCAAATAATTTTTAGTGAGTATAATTTATCTCGTCTCCATTCTCTATGTATTCTTAGGTTGTCTATTGCAAAGAACTTGTAACTGTTTTATAATTTATAAAAGTAACTAGAGGAACGTTTATCTAACTATTCAGGTAAAAACTAGAATTAGGATACAAATTCATTTCTGGCTTTTAGTTTGACTTATGTATGGGTACATATATCCAGATATATGTATGTATATAATACACATTTGTGAGGTAAACAAGTAAACAATACAAAGAAAATTCTACACTCAGTCTGCAGTGAACATCCAGAGTGGTCACTGTTAGAACATTGTTGTTCTTTTCAAATGTTTAATTCCCTTCGCTCCTGTGCTGAGGAGAGTAGATGTAAATAAACAAATCCAGAGTAGAGTCTGGTCCCTGCCAGGCTGGAGCTGA
This sequence comes from Eptesicus fuscus, assembly GCF_027574615.1. Taxonomy (NCBI): domain Eukaryota; kingdom Metazoa; phylum Chordata; class Mammalia; order Chiroptera; family Vespertilionidae; genus Eptesicus; species Eptesicus fuscus. The sequence continues at coordinate 85,518,882 of NC_072481.1, forward strand.
GGATTCCCTGTAAAAGACTGGGAGACCATCTCACAAGGGGCGCAACCGATGCTTCAGATGGAGTCAGAAAGGCTGCTAATATTTAATCTCCAGAGTAAAAATTGTGTTTATACTAAGTCAACTTCCCTGACGTGTGTGTGTGTGTGTGTGTGTGTGTGTGCACGTGCACATTTGTGTATTCTTACTTTTTCAGTTCATTGTTTTGACCAAGTGTTTTCTTTGAAAATTTTATCTTTGGTTAAGTCACCTATAGTTTTCACTTTTCTAGTAAGTGATAGAGATGGAATTCCAACTTCATATTCTTTTAGTCAAAAACCTGTATGTTTATGCTACAACATGGATGGACATTATGTTGAAGGAAATAAGCCACCCTCAAAATGACAAATACTACATGATTCTAACTCTATAAGGTACCTAAAGTAGTACATTTTTGGAGACAGGAAGTAAAATGGTGGTTGCCAGGGGTTGAGAATAGCTGGGGGAATGGAGTGTTATTATTATTATTTTTTAAAGAGCACAGAGCATATTTAAGGAAGATAAAGAAGGTCTGAAGATGACTGGTGGTGATAGTTGCACAACAATATGAATTACTTAATATCACAGAACCATATACTTAAAAATGGTTAAAATAGTAAATTTTATATTATGTATTTTTAAGCACAATTTTTAAAGTGTGAAAAAACCCCACATGTTTTCCATTTTAACAGTTTTATTCTTCTTGTGCCTTATTTTATTTTATTTATTAAAATTTAATAATATGTAATTGATTTTTATTTAAGTACAGTCAATTTTAAAGATCTCTGAAAATAGTAAATTCATGAGAAAATAAAATTTATGACCTAAACTTGAGATAATTCCTGAAAAGAAGCTAAAATGGTGAGTGCCACTTAATTTGAAACTATGTAGATCATATACATGTTCAAATCTAAAATTTCTTAATGTTTTCTTACATGTGAATAGTGTTGCACAATTTATAAAATGCTTTAGACGTGGATTTATTTTTAACTCACTATATAATTATGAATATTATCCACATTTTACAGATTAGAAAATGGTTGAGAGAGAAAATATCCTGTAGAGATGAGTCTCTGACTCCACAATTAAGAGTTCACATTAAACTGAAGAGAGAGAGAGAGAGAGAGAAAAAATGGACCGAGTATGAAAGTTTTACCAACAGAAGCATCAAACTCGGGCTATTATCGCTCTTGAAGAAATGTGACTCCACACATTAAAGCATAATAAAGATATTTGCAGGATATGGGGCCAGGGTATAGGAGGGAGAAAATACACAGAAAAAGGGAGTGAGGAGATATATGCAGGGTTTGTCCATTTTGATTTTGATATTTGATGCTCCCATTCTGTAAAACCTCCATATTTGTTGGGTTAGGCATGCCACACCTGGGGGAGAGTTCATTAAACATAATATTAGAACCTTAAATTAATAATCAGCAAAATCTGCTTTCTTCCCTTAGTTCCTTAAATTTTTAGTACTTGTAATCTTGCCTCTCATTCTTTTTTCTCTTTGACACACACATCCCTCTAAAATAGACAACAAAAGCCAAGAGCCCCAAACCCAGTCAACATAAAACCAACCCTCACTTTTGTGTTTAGATGGAATGTCTCCCATTATGTATGGGTCTGCTGTCTTTGTATCAGATTGTGAGGCCCGGGGGGCGGAGACTATGTCATTCTGGATTAACCCTCCCACAGGTTTAGTGAATCACCACAAGCAGGGGAGTGCTTATTAAACATCACTTGAGTGACTGATAAGACAAGTAATTATGCCAGAAGAAATGCTAATTTTAAAATGTCTGTAAATTCCTAAACTTCACACGTGGGAAGACCAGTGACCTGGGGTAGCTTTTGGGAATAGGTAATCTGATACAGAATCTTTCCCTTTTGTGTCACCTGTTACAATTTGGCCTCCCTTTGCAAGTGACTGAAAATCATTACCAGCTGACAGCTCTCCCAAGCTTGGTGTCTGAAACTAAAACGAAGAGTAGAATGCTGCTGACATTGAATAAGTAACAACCTCAATCTGTACATTTGCTTGGATTGTTTAGATAATTCACATCACTCTCTGGAGACCTGGAACTCCATTTTGATAAACATTCATTTAGTTAGGTTACAAACTAAATTTGAGGACTGCAACTCTTTTATCTGAGGCAAGGGCTAAGTGTTATAGAGAGATGAAGTCTCTATTTTGATTAGATAGTCTTAGAGTAAAAAAAAACAACATTAAACCTATTTGAGGAGACAGGAGGCTGGCTAGTGCCTAGAATAAGGATATGGTAGATCTTGAGTAAACTCAAGTCTCCTAGATCATATGATACACCTTAAAATAGATTTGAGAAACCACATTGAACCTTCTGTCTACATCCAAATCAGTGAAAATGTATTTTAATTGACAAACAAAAGCAAGTCAAAACTTGAAGTGCATATCACTAGACTCCCACTAAAACACAGGACAAACACTTTTATCTGATTAGAGATGCCATGCTTTCATGGAAAAATGAGTGGATTTGGAATTAGAAGAGCTAGTTTTGTAAACTAGCTCTACCATATCTTAGTGATTTGGTCAGCTTGAGCCCAGTCTTCATCCATACAGATGGAAACAGTAGTAGTATGTTAAAAGTCAGAAGAATTCCAAATACTAGACACATAGCTTCTAAAGGAGTTAGAACTTAAATCTCCCTTCAAATGTGGACTGTGCTTAATGACTTGCTTTCAATGCTTACAGTAAGAAGAAGGAAAAATTGTAATTGCTCAGAAACTGTAATTTGTCAGAAAATTGACAAATACAACCTTAACCAACTGATCTAGGTCAATATTACCAGTGGTAAATGCAGTAGTCTTCCCTTATCACCAGTTTCACTTTCCCATTTCAGTTACCTGCGGTCATTCATGATTTGAAAATATTAAATGAAACATTTCAGAAATATACAATTTTTAAGTTTCAATTCTGTACCATTCTTAGAAGCATGATGAAATCTCATGCTGTGCTTGCTCCATCCCCCTGGGAGTGAATCATCCCTTTGTCCAACATATCTATGCTATAGACTCTACCTGCCTGTTAGTCATATAGTAGTCAGCTCAGTTATCAGATTGATTGCTGCTATATGGCAATGCTTGTGTTCAAGTAACATTTATTTTAGTGTTATGATTGTTCTATTTTATTAGTAATTATGGTTGTTAATCTTTTACTGTGCTTAATTTATAAATTCAACGTTACCATATATAGGATAAAACATAGTATATGTAGGGTATTGTATCATCCATAGTTTCAGGAATCCATTGGGGGTGTCCTCTGCAGATAAAGGGGACTACTGTAATGTCCATATTACACACCTCCTGAGATTATGTAATAAGTTGAGAACTTCACTCTTATGGTATTCTTACCCCCAAAATACAACCATAGTCGAATCATGACTAAACGTCAAACACAATTGAGGTCCATTCTATAAACCATCTGATCCATACTCTTCAAAAGGGCCAAGTCATGGAAAACAAGGAAAGACGGAGAAACTGTCACAGATCAGGGGAGACTAAGGAGATTTAATGACTAAATGCAATTCGGTGTCTTAAACTGGATCCTAGAACAAGAAAAGGGCATTACAGGAAAAGTGTTGAAATCCAAAGAAAGCGTGTGGTTTAGTTAATAGTACCGCGCCAACGCTAATTTCTCAGTTTTGAAGAATGGACTGTAGTTATGCAAGATGTTAACAGTAGGGGGAGCTGGGTAAAGAGTCTATGGGCACTCACTGTGCTACTTTGGTGACTTTTTTGTAAATCTAGATTTATTTCAAAATAAAAGACAGTTGTGATAACTGAGATAATGTACATGACAAGAGTCTGCAGACACAAGGGATTATAAAAGTGTGGGTGGTTTATTATTATCAGAACTAGAGGCCCAATGCACAAATTTCGAGCAAGGGGCTTGGACCTTGCAGCCCCAGCTGCCTCAGCCCTTGCAGCCGTGGCTTTGTCTGGAAGGTCATCCAGATGGTCATTCTGCTGTTCTGTCTAATTAGCATATTAGCTCTTTATTATATAGGATAACTACACCTAAAGCTTAGTGATTCACAAAGGCCCTATATGATATGTGAATAGTGAAGTCCTGACCTGATAGATAGTGTATAATTTCTTTTCCCCTGGCCCTTTTAGTCTACCAAGGAAATTAGTTTTGAGTTAAAGATGACCAGTAACTCCAAAGTGGTGAGGATTTTGTGGAAGAATTCAATTATTATCCATGTACTCTATTTGAAGGCAGCTAAGATCATGATTTGTGTATTAATAATCAAATAATTGATGGAGTACACAAATATGTGAATTTTATTTATTCAAATGAACAAAATTGAGCAGTAAATTATAAATTCAAAATCTAGATGATGGCTATAAAGATTAAAGTAATTTTTCATTTTCTTAGAAATTGGCAATACTAGCTAAAGAAAGATCAATATCAATTAAGAAACCTATGGAGAAGAATAATAAATTACTGATATTGGTTGGTTAACAGTATTTGTTTGTTATGTAATTTAGAAGTTAGAATTATAGAATTAGAGTTGAAAGGAATTTTAAAGATAATCTGCTGCAATCTTTTTATTTTGAGGTGGGAGTAAGAATATTTAATTTGAAGATGCTGAACAACTTTTTCAAGGTCCCTCCACTGGTTAGCAAGGGCACAATTAGGACATGTGCTTTTCTGTCTCAATCATATGCCTCTGAGGTAGGCATATGATTTATAGGGATTCATGAGATTCAGGGAATCTCTGAACCTCTGAAAGTATATGCAAAGACTTTCCTGTGTGCACATTTGAATTTTTCTGAAGACTCATAGCAGCTTTCATCAGATCTTAAAAAGAGGCTTGACCCCCAAGAGGATGAGAATCACTGCTTTAGAATTCATAAAACTACTCATTGCAACAGTTCTTAGGACATTGCTAGAATAATTTTAATGTTTCTACAACTTCCATCAGGTTTTAAAAAGAAAAATGGTAGCTGGGGCTAATTGGTTCCCAGAAATTACCACATTCTTTGAGAAAATCAGATGATCTGATTTTATCTAGTCATGGTATTTTTCCCTCTGGGGACAAAATAGGCTTCTGTCTACTAGATAAAACATAAATGATGTAGTAAGCATCTGCTATGTGCTGATTTGATCCCTAACTAATTTAAGCTAATATTAATACCAATATTTCATTTTATAAATGAAGAGATGAAGACATGGGAAGGATTTAGTCATGTGTCTGAAAGTCACAAAGCTAATAAGTGCGAAAGTCATATTTTTTTAAGCCAGCTCTAGGGCCTGAACTTATAACACCACACTGTGCTTCTTTCTCTCTGGTATGTTATTGATTTATATGATGCATTGGATAGCAAGTTTATCACTGGCCTTTGTAGCGCCTCTTCCTTTGTAATAGTAGAGGCAACAGAATTTGGGACAAGGAAGTAGAGGCTGGTAGGTAGGATTATATAAATGTGGGTGTTTTGTTTCCACTTTCTAGCTCACCTTGAACAAGCACCTTAAATATTTGAAGTCTTGGCTCTTTTATGTATAAAATTAGGTTAATAATAGTATTTATCTCATAGGACTGTTCTGAAGATGAAATGAGATAATGTATGTAATGCACTTAACATTGTACATGCCAAACAGTCACTTCTCTACAATGCTAGCAATCTATACTAATAATAGAGGAATATACAAATTGTCCGGGATGCTGTCACAGTAACAGTAACGGCCAAACAGCAGGCTGCGTGGGGTCACAAGGCCGGCAGGGAGGTTACGAGGGATGACCAAATGACTGAACAGCAGGCTGCGTGGGGCGACCAGGCCAGCAGGGGTGGGCAGTTGGGTGCAACCAGGCCAGCAGGGGGGGCAGTAAGGGGTGATCAGGCTGGCTGGGGAGGGGGGGAGTTAGGAGAGATCAGGGAGTCAGCCAGGTGAGCAGTTAGGAGCCAGTGGTCCTGGATTGTGAGAGGGTGTAGGCTGGGCTGAGGGGACCCCACCCCCCATGCATGAATTTTGTGCACTGGACCTCTAGTTATTAATATAACTGGATATACCAATTCTCATTCACTTCATAATACACTTTTCATCAAAAAAGTAAAAAGAGCAAAATGATTGGCATAAATAGTTAAATGTCAGGTTAATTAATTCACTAAGATTTCAATTTATACTGAATTAAACTTCATAAATTTCTTAAATAGCAATATAAAAAGCTTTCATGACTATGCACATCTCTGTGGATATTCTAAAGCTACTGAATTGTACATGTCAAATAGGTGACTTGTATGGTATGTAAATTATATTTCAATAAACCTGATATATAAAAAAAAATGACCATGGCTGTTATAAAAAAAGATAGAAAACCCACTAAATCCACCAAGAACTTAGTGAGGGATAAGCATTTTATTTTTAGAATCAAATGGTATCAAAAGCCAGCCACTGCTCTTTGTTTGACCCTTAGTTTCTTTTAGAAATTGCAGAACTTCCATGGCCAGTGTGGCTCAGTTGGTTGGAGTATCATCTCACATACCTGAAGGTCACAGGTTTGATTCCTGGTCAGGGCACATACTTAGGTTGTGAGTTTGATCCCTGGTTGGAGCACAACCAAAGGATGCATCTCTCTCACATCGATGTTTCTCTCTCTCTCTCTCTCTCTCCCCACTTCTTCCTTCTAAAAAATTTCAATTAAAGAAAAAAAATAAAGAAGTCACAGACTTGTTTTCAGTGTACAAACATAGTTCATTGCATTCATTCAATGGCCTGAAATACAACTGCAAAGATGGAATGTAATACATGATTAAGGAGTAGCTTAAATGAAGGGATTATCTGCCTCAGTGTGTCCAAATGGGTAGGAGGTATCAACATGTACATTTAAATTAATGATTTGTATAGCACATTTGAGATATAAAAATTATAAGTTATAGTACTTCTGTTGATTTGCATTCATATTCTAACATGGTACCTGTGAACTCATCTATAAATTGCATGGAAATTCTGATTATAAAACACTGCTCCTAAGGGCTTGCCTCCATTCACTTTTTCTTTTGCCTTCTGTGCTATAACACTTTGCAAAGGATCAAAGAAACATTCATGCAGCATATCAATGCATGTCAGAGGTATGCATTTGTAGACATACAGAATAATGGCATCTTGTTAAAAAAAAAAGGTGTGTCCTCAGGAAAGTTGTTGAAAAGACAGCAAAATCAGCTCTATCAGTCTTTTTATGAATCCAATTGTATTTTGAACAGAGAAAATGCCCTACAACTTTAGAGTCATGATAGCTGTATTGATGATGGGTGATCCCAACTTCAGAAATCAAAGAATAAAAAGGGGCCATTATATGACATATACAAATTCTTTCTCATGCATTTAACTCTAATATACTTCTTTAAGATGACATGATGTATCCAAGTTGAAAGGCTGAAAACTGAAGGGTACGGGCTTTCAGTCTGGGATCTGCCATTTGATCAAATGTAAAATTTTTGATCTGGACTAGCTGTCATAGTCTCCTCAATTGTAAAATATGAGTAGGAAATGCATATTCTGAGGAAGAATGACATTCCCTATTTCCATATAAGACTAACCTCTACTGTCCTAGATTTCCCCATTCTTTACAAAATAATGATACTCCACAGTGTTGCTCAGAAGAGTGTCATCTATTAATTCTGCCTTACCAACAGGAGTATCAGATAAGAACATCAAAAGTATTTAATCTAAAACTATCTCTCTGTTATTGAACCACCAATTCTAGGTGAACCTGAGCTAAAAAAGAAATTTTCAATAGGAAAAGTTTTTGCAACTCGTTTTCGCTTGAAGCCTTTATTAAGGCTCCATTTGTCCAGAGAAAAATTCAAGGTACTGTTTAAAGTTCTCTATCTTCTCAGAACTTATCTTTTCAGACAGAAGACTCCAGATAAAACAGAAATCTTCAGAACAATGAGCCAGCGCCCAGAGGGATCAGAGCCCTTGGCACAGAGTCAGGTGGAGAGAGAGTGATGGGAACTGCCCTTCAAGGGGAAATTGCTACCTCTTTTCCAATTAGTCAGAAGCTTAATGGAGGAAATAAGATTTCAGAAGTTGTTTGAATGATGGAAACAAGAGAACTTTACTGAGACCTGTGGAGCAGGCCAGCTGTGACATGCAACTTGTGACATAAAGACTTGCAGAGAGTGGTGGCATAATAAAACGTTTGAATGTAAAAAGAAATACAAATAATGCATCCAAAGATGATGAGAGAGTTACACAGGTGAAACAGCATGGTGTGTGTTCTTTGTCACCCATTTAAGACTCTTCTCTACCCAAAATGCAATTCAGTGTACTTCACCCCATTCAGGCACACTTATCTAGCAGATTCTTCAAGTTGCTCCTAAATTTCTCTAATTATATTACTCTCAAAGCTACTTCCACAGTAATTTGTCAAAATGATTGAGAACTAGTTAGTATGTTCAGGTTTGCCAAGAGAAGGGGTTGGCAATTTTTTTTAAAATTTATTCAGTCACTCAGCAACTTAATGTAAAACTAATGAACATTTATTGAGAAGCAGTTATTATGTGAGAGATCCAAGAACGAACACAAAAGGTCCTGTCCCTTTAACGCTGGGATGTACTGGTAAAGCTGGCAATGGGCTCCACCTGTGCAGGAGAGGAAGCCGACCCGGAGAAGAGACACACTCAGAGAAGGTGGCAGGTAGTGTTTCAGCAGATCCTTGAAGGATGAGTGTCAATTAAGTACAAAGGAAAGACAATAAAGGAGAGATGAAAACAGAAAGGCAGAGACTTAAAAAAATTCTAACGTGACACACAAAGTTGTCAAGATAAGAGATAGCAGGGGATCCCAAAACATTGTGGCAGGAAAATGAAACTCTAGCAACATTATATATAAGTTTGGTGAAGCTGAGCTGAGTGGTGGGATGTTGAGTGAAGATGAAAAGCACTGTCTTGGATGTTGCAATTTTTGATTACTAGAAAGCTAGAGGGCTAATCGCTATGGCTCAGATATTGTTAAAGTAACAGTTAATGGTTAATACTGTCTTACAGCATTTGAATTTAGCTTAAAAGAGAAGAGTGCTTGGAGCTAAATATGAAACTCATCACAACCACAGAAGATGAAAACAGAACTTTCTATGCCTATTGATAGCTGCACATGACAGAGATGATATTTATTACCATAAGAAGCTAAATTTCTATGTATATCAGAGAGAAAAAACAATAAAAACATTTGAGAAGCCAATGTACTGACAGGAAATGCCTAAGTAGAAAAACATGCTTGTCAGGAGAAGAGACCTTCATTTTTCACTCTTGAGATTAAACATAAGCAGCCTCCGTTAGGCCAGGTTTGTGAGTGCCCACTAAAATTTTTAATTTCCACTGTTGTGTCATTTTTAATGAATCTATCATATTTCTTGAGGGCATAATTCATTACTTTGGGAGCATTACTTTTGGAGGTTTCCCATCATCAGAAATCTCTACAGCTCTTTTAAAATTGTTTTGCTTTTCTTTAAATGTGGAAACTCATTTAGAAATATTAGTCATTGATAATTCAAGAAACGTTAAAGTAAAACAAATGCCCAGGTGGAAAAAATCAATTAGCCTTGACTGAATTTTAGGGTGATACAAAACATTAATACATAGTGGGTATTCAACATTAGGAGACAGAAAAGGAATTAGAACTTGTTATGATGGACTCTACCACAATTCATCTGCAGATCTTCTGGAATACCTGAATGGGGCTAACCCTCAGGTCAGGGGCCATATCGCCGACTGTCTTTGTAATCTTCCTCAGTATTCCTTGATAAAGGAGATACTTAGCACTATTGAAAATATTTTTAGGAAAATCCATGAAGAGGGTATTATATCAAAAAATGTTAAGAATTGGAGGATAACTGTTGAAGAGGGTTCCATGAGAGTAGAAGCATTTATTTATTTCTATTACTTTATTTATAAGAGGACATGTATGTGTGATGACATGTGATGACATATTCAAACAGATAGCACAGCATTTATAGAGATTTCTGGGTGTCCAAAAGCAACCCCCTCCTTAAAAATTTGTTTTTAATAAGGTTACTACTCAAGTCCTAAGGCTCTCTTACAATTTTTTGATCAAAAATGTTATCACCTGAGTATGTTTGATTTCAGCTACATATTGATCTGTCAGATTCATTTATACTAACCTGTGAATGACCAATAGGAAAGATCTGCCAATGGATATTTGCTCCTTAATAGGTGATTTTGTTAACAAGATCAAATCTCTAAATTGTAGAATGTGTTTGGTATTTCCCCCCCCCCCACCCCCCCACTGTCAGGGAGGTAGCTTAGGGTGCTTCCCATGCTACTTACTCTCTAAAGCATTTTTATTATCTCTAAATCCCTTTACTTACCTGTCCTGATTAATCAATCAGAGAATAAAATTCATATGGTAAACATGAGTTAGCAGTAAGAATTGCTATATAATTTTGCCTCCCTTTTGTAAACAATATAATAATGGAAATTATTTTTTTTGAAAAAGAGAAAAAAGTCATCGTGTCACCATTTAATCTTGACTCTTTCTGAGTTTTCACTCAGTCTCTGTTCATAGTCATAGACACATTTTTATGTAGTAGCAACCATCATATAGCTTGAGTTATGCTTTAGAATTCAGTGAGGTTATGCTTGCAAACACCAATAGTGTTAATAGATATAATAGCTGGAGTGTGTTGAATGTTGGGCACTGGCTACAAAGTTTACTTGCATTTTTAAAAAATTTATTTTTCAATTATACTTTACATTTAATATTATTTTCTATTAGTTTCAGGTGTATAGCATAGTGGCTAGACAATCATATACTTTACACAGTAGTCCCTCCAATATTTCAAGTATCCAGCTGGCACCCTACATAGTTTTTACAATATTATTGACTGTATTCTTGATGCTTTACTTTACATCCCTGTGACTATTTTTTAACTACCAATTTGTACTTCTTAATCCCTTCACCTTTTCACCCAGTCTCTGAACACCCTTCCATCTGGCAATCATCAATCTGATCTCTGTATCCATGGTCTGTTTCTATTCTTAAAAAGTAGTCCTCACCATGGCAGAGTGGAGCAGATAGAATCATTATCCTCATTTTCCGTGGAGGGAACTGAGGTGCTGTGAGGTTAAGTAACTTGCCCAAGGTTACTCAACCGGTAAGATGTGAAATCAGGGAGCTTGAGGTTAGATCCTTGTAATGCTTGTTATGGTTATTAATAAGCCATACCTGATTTTCATGACAGTGTGGGCACTTGGCATAATCATTTAATGTTTTAAAGTTATTAGGTCAAGAAGATATGTGTCTTAATTTGCAGTTGTTACTAATGAAGCTAACTGTTGTCCTTGTTTGTTTATGAATCCTGCTTTTTTTTTAACTGGAGTAAATTGTAGGTTTACAAACATTTTAAATAACAAATAAAATCTCTGGAAAGGTTGGTATGGTTTTACTGGTGTATGAAGTCACCATATGGGTCAGGACAGTTTATGCAACATTATTTCCTCTTTATGGTTTGATTCTGTGGATAGAAATAAAAAGATTCTACCTGAGAGAATTCCAGTCATATGAGCTGAAATGTTCACAGTGGTTTAAATAGCTACACACTTAGCATGGTGAGAGGTAGAGAGAGACAAAATATGTGACTTAATTACAATTGCCACAATGAATTCCAAGTGGCTCTTGCTTCTCCCACATGAGCTGACCACAATTTTAAGCTTAGCATCGCCTGAAAGCTTGAGGAATGTATTTCCAGTAATTGCCAGGCCACTTCATTGTTCCTCTGTATACATAAACACTAGGCTGTGATCAGCGTGGTCATGCTTGAGCTGTTATCTGAAATTCACTTTTGCTATAAGGATTGACTAATCTGGTTCCTACTGTCAGCAGTGTCCATTTACTGTATTAGCTTTCTCTCACTTCACTGCCACACGGCTCTGGTTAGGAGAGGAGAGCAAAAACTGTTAAAAGTAGCAGATGCGTTAGTCATCACATATCAAATTGCTCAAACAGCCAATGCCATTGAAATCAAGTGTCCTTTCCCCTCCCCGCTCCCACCCCCACCTCCTGCAAGTAAAAAATGAAGTTAAACAATATCTAGTTGTTGGAGACACAATACTCTTCTGGACTGTGCAGGTTAAGTGGCGAGGCTGCAAATTAATGATTCAATGGGAAATAGTGTCTGAACAGAACTCTTACAACAGCTTCCCTCCTCTCCCCATGCTTCATCACTCTTCCATGGCTTGGCCTTTCTACCCTTCACCCCTGCCCTGTCATTATCTGCAGATGTTATCTGCCCAGCATATGTTGCAACCTAAAAGATTCGGAGACTTGTTCCCACCCTGCCCCACTCCTGCTCCCCCTCCCCCAGCCTCCTCTGCACAGGGCTCCAAGTCCTTCCAAAGGGAGCACCGAGACCAGGAGGATGAATTGAAATGCAAAAGGGAACAGAAAAAGAGGAACTTTTATGTTGACATGAGGTATGGACTGTAATTTATTGCAACCACTATTTGATGATAGTTGTTTCAACAGAATTTAAAAAGTAAATATTATCTTATGGGTCTTATGAAGGTATGCAATGACTGCAAGATAAAATTTATTTTCTACCTCAACCACACTCCTGTTTCATAAAATGAGACATTTTTATGAAAGATGGGGCCTGTAGAATAATACTTTTTCAATCCCTTTAGTGGCTACCACAATCAAACTATTATTGCAATGAAAAGATTTTCTTAATCATTTTTGGGGAAGAAAGAAGTTTTGTAGGTGATAAAATTATGTAAATTGTACTATGTTTACCTAGTCCTAGTATATGACATTATGATAGAGTACATATAAACATGTTTACTACCTAATATGAATTAATGGCATAAAGCAAAGACACTAGCCAATAACAGAAAAAAGGCAGTAATTCATACCAAACCTAACTGTGAAGGTTGAGACACATAATTTGTACAAATAAAACTTGGCACTGATAAAGTAAAATCAAGTTGAAAGGCTCTAAAAGACAAAGGAGGAAATCCATTTGCTAGTCTGTGAGAAATATGGATGTTCCTTTGGGAAGAAAATAGTTTAATGTAATATTTTAGTGAGAATACTAATTTTAAAACTACTTAATTTGCCTTACTGCTTTTATTTCCCATCTAACTAAATGTGATTGTTTTGCATCTTCTTAAATATAGACAAATAAACCAAGAAAAGTGTAAAAAAATTATATATCAAGGTGTACCTTTAAAAATTAATGTAAGATAAATTTTAAATTATGCCTGATGTAATCCTCTCTGTTTAAGATCCTTTCTGTCAATAGGAAAACTATCTTTAAACTCTCCGGAAGGAAGATGGCTCTATCATTACATGTCAGTGATGATGGGTTTTGCAAGCCATTCACCACCTCTCACCTTCTTTCCGTTTTCACAGCATCTGTTCACGAGACAGTTGGGGCTGAGGCAGCTTCAGACTCCAGAAGCAACCCACCAGGGTCATTATAGGGACTGTAATTTGTTCAAAGAAACTCTATATTAAATTAATCTAAAATATCATTTTTAGGCTTTCTATTTCATCCAGGCAGCAGCAAGAGTTTTGCTAAAGGCCCATAAAGTACAGAGACTTGTTAAATAATATTCCCTTTGATAAAACAAAACTGTCCTGAGAAATCTTTGGAAATATTTCTACCATATGTCTTTCAGATAAGATCACAAGTGTTAAGTAATGTGGTAACTTTTAGCGGGTTAATAATCACAGCTTAAATTTCATAAGATCTCTGGGTAACCTTCATGACCCAGAATCAAAGTCTTTGGTATTTGCTTTCACATACTTTTAAACAATAAGTCCCATTAGCAATCTTTTCAGATATTCCCAAGTAGTTTAATATTTATAAGTGGTGATCGATTTTATAAAAACATACATTAGCCATTAAATTGATATTTCCCTTTGGGAAGCATTTTCATAAACATTTACATTTTCTCAAATAAAAGACCTCGGTTCTTTTTATCACAATATTTTGGGCCATTTATTGTGAAGCAATGAAAAAATGAATGCTGAGATTTGGCCATAAATAACTTATTGGGGTTATTGTGCTTGGTGGAAATAGGGTTCTATACGATATTTTGTAAGTATTTATTTTTTTATATTTACAGCTGTTCCAGTTTATTATTTCTGAATCTAGTTTCTTCTTTATTTTCTTAGGTCTATTCCTAGTTGTGTAATCTTGAGCATTTAGCTTAATCTCTTGGGGCCTTGGTTTCTTTAGGTATAGGATGCTATAGGAATTGACTACTTGGTTGCTAAGATCTTTTCTAGCCTTCAAAGCCTTTGCCAGTATATTCTCTATATTGTAGCAGTCCATTTGCTCTTAGGCTCAACCAAGGAATACTTCAAAAGGAACTAGTACAAGTGTCGCCACCTGTAGATAGAAAATATATTACAAAAATGAAAGAAGAGGACCCTATATCCAGGTAAAAAAACATCATAAAAAAAGAAAAGGAATTCATTTTAACTCCTACAAATTCCAAACTTCACCTACAACCATATACCCGAATGTTCCTCTTTTTTTCTTTAAAAATTATGGCAGGTTTTCATCTATATATAGCTACAAAATTAGCTTTATTTTCCTTATGCATATTTTAAAAACTTGACTGATTTATCTAAATTTTGAGGTTTTACAATGCATAAAAATTTCATGACTTCAATATTATTAAAGTCTTCTCTTGGCTGCATGGTTCCACTTTTGATGTTGAACAAAATTTCAGGTTAGGTATCCAAGGACAAAAGATAAGTAAGTATAACCCACCTGGAGGAAAGCTGGAATCATTTTCTAATTGAATATGTGGTTGTAGTTTTATGGATTCAATTTTTAATGAAAGTAAAATAAAATGGCCATAGTATTGCTAGTATTAAGATATAGTAGATAAATTGAAGCTCACTTCAACTCTTCTTCCCATTACAGCTAAAGGGAAATTTTCCCTCAAAGAAAAATGAACAATTAGAAGAAAGTTAAACTGACACTTCATATGTAGAGGAAACAATTTCTATGCATGTTATAAAAAATGTGTTAAATCAACTAACACTGATATAACTTCAAGCAATTAGGAGAACGCTAATAATGATATGAGTCTTCAGCTGTAAATAATTATGCTGCCCCAAGGCTATGCTTTAATTCTTGGCTTGCTGTATCTATAAACAATAATCAAACTGCAAAGCAAGTTGTGTTGTTTTGTTCACAGTTTGTGAAATGATTCTTATACCCTACAGTGATGCTGATGGCTATTTTGACCTTCAAGAACTCCGGCCTGTGAGGCTAAGAGCTAATGTGTACTTTCATCGATCTGAGTTGGAGACACACAGCGGGTTATAGTGCCTGTTCTCCATGAGCACAAAAGCTGCTATCGTCAATCAGTGTGTGTTGTGAAAAGGGGGCTTGCTGCTGTGACTCAATAAATGGGGACATTAGGAGGAAATGTTATAATTGCTGCTACCCACATCTTGTTAATGAGTAATGTACAGTTAGACACCATGCAATTGCAGCTAAACTGTTTATACAATTTATTCTTATGTTGCAACTAACATTTAACATAATGAAGTATCATAATTGCAACCATTAAAGTCAAGATTAAGATTTGTTTAATTAGAATTAAGAAAATGTAAAATAGAAAACTACTTTCAAATGTTGGGTACACAGGATGGATTCAGTAGTGTGCAGGGGGAAAAACTCAGGGCACTGGTGGCAGACGTTGTATACATACAATTGTTCGTTGGAGGTCTCTTCTTTGGATTTTTAAAATATGCTGTAGTCAAAAGTATAGAGAAAACAAAATATAAAGGGCATTAACTTGGCCACGTATAAATATAGTGTTATTATTCAGATCATTAGAGTTGTAGCTTTTAAATTTCAGAATTTACATTACCCCTAGGCTAAACAAATAATATCTTAAAACACACAACTCATATTACCATCAGTGCAAGTTATCAAATGAATGAGGGAGGAAATAAGCCCCTGACTTTGTATAGGAAATGTCATAACTTTGTAAAGCCAAATGGACATTAAACCTCTATTTTAATTATCTACATGTCCAAACACAGGCACTTATATAATGTGATATTATTACATAAGCGAAGGGACAAAACATGGTTAATGGAATGCTTTGAGGAAATATGGCTTGTCCAAATTCATTAAGTGAAACTGTTTCATTTAGGTCACGCCATGTTTTCCTTCCCCTTCTATGTTGTTAAATGCTTAAAAGTTCTAAGTAAGGTGCTACCAGCGACAGAGCTATTTTGGGTTTTCTCTTTCTAAGAACTGCTTTTTCATTCTTTAGCACTATTTTTAAGCAACTCAAAAAACTCTAGTTTCCCCCCGTAGATTTACAGTTTCCCCTCAACTTTCTTTACTTTGGACCAGAATTTCTCTTTTTGTCCCTGGAGAATCCATCAGTGTTAGACTGGTAGAAAGAGTGCTGGGTTTGGAGGAGGAACACGCGGCTTCCTTAAACCTGTGTCTATCACGTTGTGTGATTGAAGCTGGTCATCTGAAATCTTGTGCCTTCATTTCTCAGATGAGGTTAAGAATACCTCACCTGTCGTCCTCACAAAGGTTTTGAGAGAATCTAATGACCTAATATAACTACAGGTGCACCGAACCTTTAATATGCCAAAGCAATGCAACTTGTGTTTTCATTCAATGAGATTGACCCATACTAATTTTATTGATTGCAGACTGTATCTTGAAATAAAGGAAAAAGAACAGGGTAATATTTCACTACTCCCAAAAGAAAGTATATTATTTTATTTTCTTCCTTCTTATATGCATCATATTGAGGATAAATCAAGTTATCATTCCATGAAATAATATCAAATCTTTGTTTATGAACTTTAAACCAAATTTAAACAAAGACTGCTAATTATCTCTAAGACAAAGGTCATGGGTTCTTTATCACTTATTCTTAAACAAGTGGTTAAATATTATAAATGTAAAAAGCAAGTGATGATTTGAATTTGGAGCAATATGTAGTCCAAGATAATGGTGTTTGAGAACTCTATCTGATTGGCTTGCAGCTGCAGTGTGGCATGCAATGTTGATATCAGATTTCTTGGCTTACTATGGAATTTATTTTTATAGTCTTTTCACTTCCCGTCCATTATAAATTTAAAATGACAGGTTGCTTTTCATATATACTTAAAACATTGTATAGAATTTGAACTTACCAACTTCTAGAAATCATTAAGAACTTCAGCTTACAAATGTAATTAAAATTCATTTATTTAATTATTCAATAGTTATTTATTGAGAGTCCTAATATGTATCAGTCACTGTGTTAGATAATGGATACAAAGAACACATGAAGAGGAACCTGGGATTCTGGGGAGGGGAGTGATGACGGCTCACACTTTGGAAGTATTTATTACATTGGAACTTCCTGTGAGATTTCCAAAAGGATTGGATCAATTGGTGACATTATGAATGATCATTATCTGATAATGTGTTAAGTTCTAGTGCTTTTCATATGGTTTTAAAATGTGTATTTTCTATTTGATTGTGAAAAGATTGATAATACTCTTGGTGTTTAAGGCAAGAACTTGCCCTTCTCTCCATCCTTCCCTCTCTTCTTCCCAACTTGAATCACCTGGGTCCTTGATGTCTAATACGGTGAAATGTGACTAGGGGGACTATGAACTAAATTTCTAATTTTACTTAATTTAAATTTATTTTAATTTAATTAAAAAACCAAAGCAGTAATCAATATTTTCTGCTAAACACAACTTGATTGCTTAGTAGGACTACAATCCTCTTCAATGTTGAAATGTGAGAGGTGTCATAGTTACATTGTAATGAGCATCTTAGGCACATGTATTGTTCCTGGTAGAACACAGAAACACATTACTGATCCAGTCAGTGTCAATAGATTGATTCAGTTTGATCTTTTTGCTATTCACCTTACACTCTAATGTGTTTATTTGAATATTTTATGAAGACAGCACAAATTACAGTGATAATGATGTAAATCACAATGTAATCACATTTATATACTTATTTTAATTATCTTATAATAAATTATATTACAGCTGAAAATTAAGTGTGGGCGCATTTTAAACAAAGCAAAGGCATGCCACTGATGCAGAATTACAAAGAGATGCAGGAGTGGGATAGTGAATGACAAAAGAGAGAGGAGGAAGGTGTCACAAATTTCACAAAGAATAGCAATTGCAATTTGCTGCAGCAAAGCAAATCAGAGAAGCCGGTTTATTTGCTGTGTAAACATTTGTAAGATGATAAAGTTGGCAATGTAAAGAGACATTTCCTGAATATACATAGTGAAATTGATATGAAGTTTACTCACAACAGTCAAAAGGAATCAATGAAATTATGTGCCTGAAAGCAAAATTAAATGTCAAATAAACTATTTTAAAGCAATTTCTAGCAGTATCTGAGTTTGTAAAATTGGCCAGTTATGAAATAGTTTGGATTTTTGAACATGCACACACACATACACACACACACACACACACACACTCACAAACACACACACACACCTCTTCATTGTTAGCTGGAGAGACAATAAAATAAATTATTTCAGTCATGGAAATTTTGTTAGAAAATTATGAGCATAAGACTAAACAATATTTATACAAAGTAAACATCTTTAGTTAAGCTACCAAATAATCTTTAGAATACAAGACCTTCCTAACAATGTCAAGGATCAATTAATTCAAAATTTAAACATTCTTAATAATACTTGAAAATAATGAGTTGTGAGAAATAAGAGACTGCATTTTCAATATTTTGGGTACTTTTTGTCTCAAAGGACTTCCAAATTTATGAAGAAACTAGGGGCCCAGTGCATGAATTTGTGCACCTTAAAAGGCTGTGGTGGGCACAGGGGCAGGTCTTGGCCCATCCTCTGCACCCCTGCCTGGCCCCTCCTACCACAGCCCCGGTCCCCTCTCTGCCTGCAGCCCTGCTTCAGCTGCCACCACTTCCACATGCTGACGGAGCCGGGCCTGCTCACATCCGCTGATGGCATGGAGCAATTGGGGCCAGCGCCAGCAGTGGAGGGGAGTGGGGCCAGTGCTGTCAGCGGGTGAGAGCAGCAGCTGCTGCTCTGATTGACTTCCAGGAGCAGGGGGAGGTGGAGAAGCTCTCAGGGATGATCGGGGCTGGCAGCTGCCACTCACACCCGCTGATGGTGCCAAGTGATCCGGGCCAGCACCAGGCCCCAGCAGCGGATCTGAGTGGTGGCTCTAGCACCAACAGCAGGTGTGAGTGCCTGGCGGGACTGCAACACGCGGGAGCAAAGAATTTTCAGTAACCACCAGAGGCTTGCCCTGATGACAGCGACCAGCACCTCACCTTGGTCTGCCACCCCCGCTCACCTGCTCCACCATCCTGCCGCAGCTGATGCCCACCATGTTCCGCGTATGGCCCCTGGTGATCAGTGCACATCATAGTGACCGGTTGTTCAGTTGTCCCGCTGTTCGGTCTATTTGCATATTAGGGTTTTATATATAGAGATATCAATTATGGCTTCGAAACATTAAATTGACAGTGCATATAGTTTTGCATTCTATGCCTGTCAAATAATTTTACTTAGATATAAAAATGTAGTTTTCATTATGATAGTGCTCTAGCAATATTAGATCAATAATGAAATTTTGCTTGAATTTTAAAACAAGATACTGATGTTTCCCTTATATCTTTGTTCCACAAATATGATTTGTTAAAGGTTTTTGAAACACATTCTATGCAAAATGCCATGAATATAGTTTTTAAAAATCACTTCATATATATATATATATATATATATATATATATATATCCTACCTAATAATAGACAAATATGCAAATTTATCATACCTCCGACACACCCACAAGCCACGCCCACAAGCTACGCCCACCATCCAATCAGAGCGAGCATGAAAATTAACCTAAACCAAGATGGCTACAGCCACAGAGAGCAAGATTTCCTAGGTAACAGAGGAAGCCAAGCTTTCTGCCTGCCCTTGCCAGGCCTAAGCCTCCACTCAAGCTACAAAGTTTCAATTATAGAAGGTAAACAAATTCAAACAAATAGCGGCAGAATGGAGCTTGAGAGAGCAGGCCAGGGTTGCTGCTGGCAACAGGGGAAGCAAAGCTTTCTGCATACCCTGGCCGGGCCCACCCGCTTAAGGCTACAAAGTTTCAATTATAACCCCAACACAAATGGCTGCCAGCCTCAGAGGGAGCCTCAGGCTTGGCTCTGCTCCAGGCTACAAAGTTTCAATTGTAGAAGGAAAATAAATTCCAGATACCAGGGCTTCTGCTTGGGTTGCCAGGGGGCGTGGCCGGCCTGCAAACCACCATAGGCCCCTCGCTCAGGCCGCCCCACGTCCCAAGGGAACCCCCACCTGATCCAGGACACCCTTCAGGGCAAACCAGCTGGCCCCCACCCCTGTACCAGGCCTCTATCCTATCTAATAAAAGAGTAATATACAGATTGATCATCACTGCAACACACAATATAGCTGCCCCCATGTGGTCAAAGATCCTGCCCCCATGTGGACACAAGATGGCCACCACATGATGGCCAGCAGGAGAGGGCAGTTGGGAGGCACCCAGCCTGCAAGGGAGGGCAGTTGAGAAGGACCAGGCCTGCAAGGGAGGGCAGTTGGAGGTGATCAACCCTGCAGGAGAGGGCAGTTAGGGCTGACCAGGCCGGCAGAGGAGGGAAGTTGGGGGCAAACAGGCTGGCAGCAGAGTAGTTAGGGGGTGATCAGGCTGGCAGGCAGAAGCGGTTAGGGGCAATCAGCAAGGCAGGCAGGCAAGCAGTTGGGAGCCAGCAGTCCTGGATTGTGAGAGGCAGGCAGAAGTGATTAGGGGCAATCAGGAAGGCAGGCAGGCAAGCAGTTGGGAGCCAGCAGTCCTGGATTGTGAGAGGGATGTCTGACTGCCCGTTTAGGCCCGATCCCACCGGGTATGTGCAAATGCCATGAATTATCACCAGTTTATGAAAATGTTGAAAGAAATAGAAGACTATCAATTTAATTATTTTGTTTTAGTTATGGCACACTAGTGGAGTTGTAGCAGAGTTTTACAAAGATTTACTGCACTGTTAACTTCAACATAAAAAAATGTTCAATGTATTCAATATTCAACAATTAAGGGCAAAATGGGAATGTGATTTACATTTTCTCACCAAAAATACCTAGACTATAAATGAACCAAATTTGAAGCTCTGAAATAAGGAAAGCTTATTTGTGATTTCAATAGGCAGGTACAAGAATTCATCTTGAAATCAATAATAATGAATTCATGATCAATAATAATGATTTTATACATTTTTTTTCTAACAAGAATCAATATACAGAATCTTTTAGTGTAATCAACTGCATTATGTATGTTGGCTAAAAAATTACAAAAATGTTGAAGAATGCCTTGTTGATATTGACTAATTTAAAGCTTATTTTCAGTTTATATAACATCTTTTTTATTTATTATTATTATTTTTTAAATTTCTTTATTGATTAAGGTATCACATACTTGTCCTCATCCCCCCATTCCCATCCCACACCTCTCCCCATGGATGCTCCCACCCCCCTGTTGTCCGTGACCACTGGTTAGACTCATATGCATGCATACAAGTCCTTTGGTTGATCTCTCCCCCTTACCCCTTCCTTCCCCTACCTTCCCTCTGAGGTTTGACAGTCTGATCATGCTTCCCTGTCTCCGGGTCTGTTTTTATTCATCAGTTTATGTTGTTCATTATTTCCCCTAGATGCGTGAGATCATGTGATACTAGAAATATACTTATAAGAACTGAAAATGAGACAAGCAATAATGGTTATGCTGAGAGGCAAGTGAATCAGTCTGTAGTGAGTTTCTTTCTGGGCCAACAGTTCTTTTGAGTCCCAATTTCAATGTCAAACAGTTCCTTATGTGTACATAACAGCAATGATATTTCAGTTCTGGATGGTGGAGAAATGGTGGTAATGCAGGTCCGACCCTCTCTGGTTTGGTACTGGGCAACCTGCAGTGACGCACAGCTGCTGACTGCTAGTATGGCAAGGTGTCATCAGCATCTTCCATCTCTGGACTGTTTCTCTTCTGTCTTCATGGCTGGAGCAGTCCTGTCAATTCCTCTCTGTTGCAGGAATCCACATGGTCTTGGAGTTGTTTTCTGAAAATATGTGAACATATTCTCGACCAAAAGTTAATAAAGGAATCTTTTCTATAAATTTGACTTGGGACCCTTTTTCATTTTTTGCCCAAATGATTTTCCTTTGGCTTGTTTTGACACCATGTGTGTTTTTCATGGGTGTCTTGCTGTTAGCATTACAAATGAAAGTTAATTTTCTAAAGTAAAAATTTTCTAGATGTAATTTACTTACAGGATATTTTTCCTTACATGATATTCTTCTACTATCCCCCCCTTTTTTATTTAAATATTAGGAGGCTTTTGGAAATTTTATAATGTAGTCTTGATAGCTTTTAAATTTTAATTTTTTGCACTAAAATATTACTGCTTTAGGTTCATTACATGTTATGCAATTTTACCATGAGATGAACTACCAATAAAAATTTTAGTTAACACTTTAAGAACAGCTTTTTGTCCAGTACAATTAATTTTCTAGAATATTCGCTTATTTCAATTAGCCAATTTAAATTAGTCTGAAAACTTGACTACTATTTTACTGTCAAATTTAATACTCTAACAACAACCTTATTTTACCCTGTAAATATTAGTGGAAAGGATTATTTGCCTTCTTGAGTAGGCCCTGAGCATTCCTGCTGCTAGGCTGGATTTAGATATAAAAAACCCACTTCCCCACACCATGGGTACGAGACAACTCAAACAAGTCTTGTTGCAGTGAGAGGGCAGCTGCTGTCAGCTAAGTCTCTGTTACCTGGGTCCCGATTTGAGCTGGACATGGGAAGCGAAGCAGCCATGGGGGCAGGAGACCTCCCTCAGAAGGGGTGAGGGTTCAGGCCCTTGCAAAGTTGCGGGGGTGAGGGTCTGTGCCCCTCCTCTGTTGACCCCCAAGTTCTCTCCTGATGGCCCCTCTGAGACTGTGCCTGTCTTAGGTTGTTCCTTCCCTGAAGAATCTTACCCGTCTCTGGCTAACTAGCCATCCTCTGGGGCCAAGCAGGGTGATGTGAGATTCAGTTCTGTCTCCTTGGTAGCCTATTATATAACATCTTTTTAAATTTAATGTTAATAATACTGAGTTGACACTTAATAAATTTACTTAATTTGGACATATATAATTTTTAAATTAATTTGCTCTTGATTTAAGTCAAATGAGTCCTTCCAAAAGAGATGAACCAGACCAGTTTTGTTGATTTGGATACAAAAGTTATAGGAAAATGATTTTTTGGTAGTTGACTCAGTTATTGGAAGATTTTAAGTATGTTTAGGACACTGTGTTCATGTGCATCTAATTTTCAACTGTAAATTTTATGAAATCTAAATATAGTTCAAGTATCTATATATATAAAAGCCTAAGTGACCATTATGACTGAATGACCGGAACGACCGGTCGACCAGTCGCAATGACACCCAGTGACCACTAGGGGGCAGACACTCAATACAGGAGCTGCCCCCTGGTGTCAGTGTGCTTCCACAGCCAACCTCCCACTCCAGCCAACCTCCTGCCGTCCTGCCCCCCATTGGCCGGCCAAACTCCCATGGTCCCTCCCCCCCGCTGGTCCCTCCCACCCCAGCTAAGGCTCCACGCACTGGAGAATCTGTCTCTGGGAAGCCTGTAGGAGGAGAGTGACCCTTATGCTGACCAAGACAGAGTAGCAGCTCGAAAGGGGCAGAAGGGGCAAGGCAGCAGCCTAACTGCAAAGACGTAAAGTAAGCACCACCACTGTATTGCCTCTGCCCCTCATGCACCACTCACCCTTCTGCTCCTGTCAGCCACTTCTAGCTCAGCCTGCACTTTTCCAGGCTCCCAACTGCTGATTGGCTAGCACTCCTACAGTGGTGTGACACCATTGGCCGAAGTCAGCTACCTATCATGCTTGGGGGCGGTACCCTGAGAAAATGTGCAGCTGAGGTAGGAGAGACAACCTGTCTGTCAGCAACTCTGCGCCAGGGAAAGTGAGGAGGCCCTAGTGTAGGCAGCGAAGTAGAGCTGTATTTCCATCTCAGAGTGTAGCTGGTGTTCAGGCCATTTTGGGGCACTCTTTCTGTGGTCTTTGTTTGCAGCTACCTCAGCACATCTACACAACTAGATTGAGGCCTGCTGGCCAACCTCCTGTGGTTCCTCCCCACAGCCGGCAGGCCCCGATTGCCCCTGCCCCTACCCCCCCCCCCATGCATGAAT
This sequence comes from Eptesicus fuscus, assembly GCF_027574615.1. Classification (NCBI taxonomy): domain Eukaryota; kingdom Metazoa; phylum Chordata; class Mammalia; order Chiroptera; family Vespertilionidae; genus Eptesicus; species Eptesicus fuscus. The sequence goes on from NC_072481.1 coordinate 85,543,186, forward strand.
TCATGCACTGAGCCTCTAGTTTTCTATAAAAACTAATGAAGATGTGATGCAAATGTAAAGCATATGCCTGATCGTGAAGATTTTGTACAAAATAAGAAAGTTAATAATTTTTATATTTATTACATGCTGAAATAATAATATTTTGGATTTATTGGGTAAATAAAATATATTATTAAAATAAGTTTGACCAATTTCTTTATACTTTTAAAAAATGTGGCTAGTAGAACATTTTAAATTACATTGTGGTTTTATTTTATTTCTACTAGACACTGCTGGTCTAAGTAAATCCTACATTCTTCATTTGTCTTCACTTATATTGATGTGTAGGAAGACTTCCCAGGGGTCTTTTATGAGTTATTTGGACTGCAAAAATTACCTAATCCATTCTTAATGAGCTTAACCCATATATTGCAACAGCTAAGTAAATTACTCCTACCCACAAAATGTGTTTTTGCACTTCTTTTAGATAGAAAAGGAAATCTGTAACTTTTCTAATATTATGGTCATATTTGAACACCAAAATGAAGCTGATGGTTAAGCAACTCATTGGTGAGTTTGCTCTTTGATGTGTATTTTTAGACCTGGTTCAATACTTGACTATAATATTTAAGCTCTATCCCCTCTACTTATTTCAATGTATGAATTGTATCATATAACCATAATTTCTTTCCTCTCATGGTAAGTACAAAAGCCATTTGTGACTTGAATTAGATTCACCATTTCTAGATTTACCATATATTCTCAGGCACTCATTCTACTTTCCACATGTTCTTTGCATGGTGTTAGCTGAGAATGAATGACAAGCTCTGCAAGAAAGTTTGTAGATGGTTTGTAGAATATCTCACTGGGATTTTGGAAGGTCTTGGAGAGAATAGATCTGTGACTGGTTTTCCTCTGAGTTCAGTCTCTGATTTTCTCAGTAGTGGAGTTACAAGTCCTATTTGATTATACAACCATTGATATCTTTGTTAGGGTCAGGATGAACCACAAAGCATACCTAGATGGCATTCCTTGAATGCCTTTCTTCTTAATGTTTTATGTTCCCTGTCAACTGACCAGTGAAACTACAGAAGACTTGGAACTTCTGATAATCACATTTTTTTAAATGAAGGGGATTAACAGATTGGCTATACATCTCGATAAGGAGCAATTATTTGGAATGATAGTGAAATCAGAGTATCAGACTGGCAGAGAGAATCTGCCAATCTGGCAGGGTCAGCAAAGGAAAGAAATGAAACAGCATAGGGCAACAAGAACACCTATTGTACAGTGAACTGTGTCTTTTACTGAAGAATCTGCCTTATATTAGAGTTCACAGTGCTGTTGCCTGAGATTGAGGAACACAACAGCCATTGGAGAAGAAGGCAATTTTAATAAACAACCTGAGACTACTATACAATTGTACATAAATTTTCTGCTGTCAATAAGCAAGGTAAGTATGACTATATTTCTTTTTTTTTTTGTATACATGCCTCAAGATGTATTTTGCATTCTATGACTTTTTTTTTTCCTTGAAATTCTTGTGTCTGATTTAAACCTGATTTAATCTTCATAAAAACATGTGGGAAGAGGGCATTACTCCTCTAAGAACTCTTGGGAATGTCCTTGGATAATATCTATTTTGACAACTCACTAATGTTTTTGCCACTGTGCTACTACTGTCATATGCATGATGCTTGTGGTTGAAGAGCTCATTTTCTTCATAAATGATTGCAGCCTCATTTATCCCCCACCATTCCTTCTCTTCTTTCTTTCTATCACCTTTTCCCTTCCTCCCTCCTCTTCTTTTTCTGCTTCCTTCCTTCCTTCCTTTCCTTCCTTCCTTCCTTCCTTCCTTCCAACATTTCTTCAACAGTCACCATATAACAAATCTTGTGATAGCCACCTTGTCCTTGCCCTTGAGGGAGTCAGTGAAGTGGAGGAGACACATGAAAACCCACAAATATAGTAATATTGTATGTGCTATGATTATTGTGTTCACATGATGATGGTGGAGGCACATGAGAAGAAATATTCATTCTGCCTGGAGAAGTCAGTTAACATATCAACAGAAATCAGATAACACAACATATCTGATATTTGAATAGAGTCTGAAATGATGTCTAGGAGTTTGCTAAGCACACAAGGTAGTTGAGTGCTATCTAGCTAGAAGGAACAATGTGGGAAGAGGTTATAAAATTCACAATTGCGAGAGCCTTGGATGTATGCAAGTGAGTGATGGGAAAAAGGAGGTTTCAAAGTCAGGGTGGGTCATTGAAGAGTCTTATTAAACATGCCTAGGAGTAAGATCTTGGATATGTAGTACTGAGCAGCATTGTAAAATTTTAAGCAAATAAGTGTTTTGATTATATTTTAGAAAAAGTAGTCCTGGAGAAGTGTGGGGAATTAAGGGAAGGGCAGGTAGAGGCAATGGGCAGACGGTAAACAAGGGCCATATGTCTGGGCCAGGTAGCACAATTAGTCAAAGCAGTGGTGTGCAGATTAAAATGGTTCATCTTTCCTCCAAAAGAAAAGGAAAACCCTGATTTATACCATTCATTGCTTTGTAGTGTAAATATTTTCATCATAGTCTATTTAAAGCTACAAACATGATGTCATTGGACACATAATAGATGCCATTATGTAGTATTTCTACCAGTCAAAATGGAGCTAAATGATCTCAAGAACATAGAGAAGCAGGTGTGATCTGAGTCAAAATGGGGAGCATTCTAGACAGAACAGTATGGTTGGGGAACTAGAGGAACATAAGAAACAGAAAGGCATTCTGCATAATTGTGAATTAGAGTTCAGAGAAGGAAGATGAAAGTGGAAAGATAAGAGTAACCACAGTATCATCCATGGAGGTAAGAAATTTGGATTTTATTCCAGGGATTATAGGAAGCCACACAGCGTTTTAGGTCCAGGAGTAACAACAACCTATATTAGGGAATGCACAGGGGGCTTGCGACATAGGAAGGGGGCTTGGGACATGACTGGAAGTGGTGAAAAGTGTAGGAGGTTGCCCAGTAATCTAGGCAGAAAGTGAAGGGGGGATAATACAAGGTGTTGACTGATGAGAGAGAGAAGTAAAAGGATTTGAGAGATAGTTAAAATTCAGAAGTGACAGTGGTTGGTGATGAATTTAAAGGTGAGTGAGAAGAATTTCGAGTTGCTTATGCATGAGATATCTTAGCAGACATTTTCTAGAGTAAGATGGAAACGTAAGTGTGGTCTTCCACAGACAAGTCATTTCTGGAAATATGGGTTTGAATGTCACGAACATATAGAAAGGCTTTGAAGGTAAGTTATGAATCAAGTCACTCTTAGGGAGTATGTAGTGGGAAAAGCAGACCACAGTGGGAACTTTGAGAAGCTTAGAAAATACTAGCATTTAAGGGGTGATCTATCAGATTGGCTTTGTGCCAGACAATATTATGTTAATACAAAGATATTAAATCTGTGTTCATGACACTGATGATATCTCTTTCTCACCCAGATCTATGTGAATATTCTTGCTTTCAATATGCTGACCATTACATTCTTATATGAATGACAATATTTATCCAGATGTCCACATAGACATAACCAATTAAAAACCCCTTAAATTAACACCTACTTTGTGTAGGACTCTGTGCTGGAGAGAAGAGCATATAAGTAAAGTTTTGATAGCCATTTAGTTCTGTATGCAGACTCTACACTGAGTAGCCAGATTATTATGATCTCTGAGCGCATAATAATCTGGCCACTCAGTGTGTATACACACACACACACACACACACACACACACACACATATTAGAGGCCTGGTGCATGAATTCGTGCATGGGTGGGGTCCGGCCAGCCTGGCCAGGGGGAGGGGACATGGGTGGTTGGCTGGCCTGCCTGCTGGTCGAACTCCTGGTAGAGGGGACAATTTGCATATTAGCCTTTTTATTATATAGGATATACACTGAGTGGCCAGATTATTGTGTGTTCAGAGATCATAATAATCTGGCCACTCAGTGGATAGTCACACCATTATTAAACACTCCGGTGCCATCAATGTAACCAATTAATATCTTTAAAATTCTGCTTCATGTAGTGCTAAACAAAGGAAAATTTTTGGTCAACTATCAATGGGGCTCATCTTTCTTCTTTTTCTTAATCTTCATCTTTTCTTTTCTTTTTAAATCACCTTGATAGTCTCATAATGTATACATTATGGAAAGGGAGAAAGTTTTCTGGTCAAAAATCATGTAAGCATTGAAATTGCTCCCTAGTAGACTCAAAGGTAATGTGTAAGTTAAGAAGAAAAAGTGGACACTATATAATATCCACAGTGAGGGAACTAGCCAAGAAGTGCACTGCATTGAAGTCTAGCTCTGGATTTTAAATTGTAATTGTTCAGAGACTCTTTTATTTACAAGGCTATCGAAAACATAGAAATAAATTGTTTTCAACAATGGCTCCTTATTAAAATCCATATTTCTAGGAAATGATGTCCTAGATTTGTTAAAGAGTTAAAGGAGTTTCATGGTGAACTGTCTTTCTCTCATCTTAGATATGAGAAAACCGTAAGTGAGGGAAAGTCCTGACATCAATTCGATCTCTCCTTGCTACAGTTTGCCATGTGACCTTACAGAGGCAGTCATGAATGGGCAGATACAGAACAAGCTATTCAACATATATCTATTATGTTCCTCAACTAGGTTTGAAATAAACTTTGTAACTCTTGTAAATAATACTTACACCAAAACAAGTCATGCCTAGTAATCAGATCCCATCCTAGAAATCCTAAGTGTCCTCACATATCTTATATGTCCTCACAACAGCCTTGTGAGTTAATCAAGTCCCATTTTACAGATGAGTAAATTAAGGCTCAGAATGGTTGTCACACGTAAAAGAGTGACAGAGATAATGAATGGGACTAAAGCTTACTCTTTTCACTTTGACTTAGAAGTTCAGAAAGACAAATCAAGTGGGAAAGGGGGTACTTTAATGTAAAGGTTTTGTTGTTCTTAGATTTACGGACTTACAGGTACAGACAGTGGAACTATAATTGGATTAATAAATTTTGGCTGAATTCATTTTTTTTAAAATTACAAAGGGTTTGGGTACCTCTGAATTCTCCATTCTCATGAAAACTGCCCATGGCTAAGAAAGGTGACAATGAAGAGTTAAGGTGAAAAATCAAAACAAAACTATCTGAAATATCCCACCGAGGGTGCACACACAGTGTCCATAGAAGGGCAATTTTAAAATTCTAGACAGCAGATGACAACTGACTTATGCAATTATTTAACACTAATTAAGCATTGTCTTTTTTAATAGTCCCCTTCTGAGGCAAAAACCTGTGACTGCCGGATTTGAAGCAAGCCCACTCCAATCAATATCAATCTGCTGCCAAATGTTATTAAATATCTCTTTGATACCTATTTACAACTAAGAAAATAATTTCACTGCCAAGGGATTGTAAATGTGTGAAAAGAACCTCTGACAGCTTACCTCACTCACTGTCTGCAGTCCCGCGTCTGGTGCTAAAGCCAGGAGACTAAGATGAAGGACATAATTAAGGAAACATATGAAGGCTAGCACTGGGCTTGAGATTAATTAGCTGTGCGTCAATAATCTCATCAATATCCGATTAACAAATGACACATTGCCCAATGAAACATATTGATTCATGCACACTCTTCACTGTTAATAAATTGAAGCTGCTTTGCTAAATGAGAAACCTGACAAAATAATAGGCTGCTAATACTGCCCTGCTATTGTGATAAGAAACATAAAATTAGCCTGAAGTATACAGTACTTAATTTAGGAGGACTGTCATTCGCTTATGAAGCTTGTTAATGAATGACAAGAAGAGGGAAAATAATTTTATGGATAAGTTACTCAAAAGGACTAGGAGAATTTCCTGAGGGCAGGCATTTGAAAAGCAGAATATGCATATAGATGGCCCTAAGCCTGAATACTTTTAGTAGTTCTGTGTGAAAGAAGTTTGTTTGTTGTAAGTATATCATTCTAACAACAAGAAAGTTCTCTTAAATTTTAGAAGTAATGCCTTAATATTTACCCATATGAGATTATATTGATCATATCAATGAAGGCAGTTTTTGGGCTCTGTTTTGTTTTAAGAATCTGCAATGGACTAAAGAGCAACTCGTTTTAAACAAACCCATTTACATGTAAGCGTATGTGAAGTGGGATGTGTGTGGGTGTTTGTGTGTGTGTATGTGCGCACACTCATTTCTGTGTAAACCATTAGCAGTAATTACTTTGTCCGCCACATGGTATCATCATTGATGGTCCCTTATCTATAATGCATGCCAATATTGTTCTTCTTTCTTACCTGTGTACACTTGCTTCATTCTGGGCCCATTTTCTGAGGTAAGCAGTTTCCAAATTAGGCAGGACCATCCAACTGCTGTGAAGGCTAAAGCAATGATAATTTATTTTTCTCTTGAGCCCATGACGAAGAGGTGGTAATAGGGTTGGACCGGAGGGAAACAAAGCGACAGTGGTGAAAGTGAGGACTCCATGTGTGTTGAGGACCTACTGAGACTGTGGTCAAGAAATGCGAAGACCTGGAAGGTGGTTAAGAAGAGGAGGCTCTGCTAGCGAGGGGCTGTCGCGGCCACTCCGCAGCAACGCAAGCCACAGCTCTGCTCCCGGGCTCCCGGGCACTGTCCCTAGGAGCCCCGGTGTTGAAGGATCCCTCTGAGGAGGAACTGGCTAAGCATATGGAAACATCTGCTTGCAGAAAATGTTTCCTCATAACATACAGTCCTCAGAAAATGCAACAAAGAAAGCAACTAGGAGCACATTAACTCCTACAGGTCATTAGTGCATTACCACAGACCTCAGCTTGAATTAAGGAGCTTATTATCCGCCTCTTCATGTAACTGGATCCCCCTCCCTCTCCCATACTCTGCACTTCTAGGGGAAAGAGACAAATAAGAAAATAAATGGCTATCAGAGAATCATTAGGATATAACCCCAGCATTTCCCACTGAGCTCAATCTCCTGTCACGTCTGCCCTGAGTTCCTGGATGTTCATAAGCCAAATCCCTAACTGGAAAACGGAGGCATTTCACCATCAGGAGTCTTTAAAGAAAAACCAAAACAGGAACACAATATGAGGAGCATGAGCTAGAACTCTTTAGTTTGCTAGGATGTCATTGTGTAAGCTTCAGCAATTACCTGTTCATTGCCTCAGCTTCTTTATCTATAAACAAGAGATTGGACTAGATGTTCTTTGAGGTTCCTTAGAGCACTAAGATTAATGGAGCATATCGAGATATAGTATGTGTATATCTGTATATTTAATAAGATAGAAATGATTTTCAGTGCAGTTATTGAAAAAAAATTAAATTGCCTTTCCATATCAAACTAACCAGAATTCCCTATTCCCCCGTAATTCTGGTGTTTAGGCATTAATATTTAGTCTCTTGAATATATTCTCTCTTACCATGGTGTCCAGAATGAGCATATGCAGCTCCTTAGGGTGTCTCTATCATCATAAGTAATTTTGAGAGAAGCTGGGTCATTAAGTTGCATTAACTCTAATTAGTGATCAGAAGGGAATATAAATCAATAATTTTCATTAGACATCATGAGATATGTTGAAGCCTATTTTCTCAAAGTCCAAGCTTTTTCTTTTGAATAAAGTAGCATGTTTTAGAAATGGAATTTCTTTTTTAATGTCTCTGGAATACAAATTAGCCAATTTCTTTACCTGGAGTCTACAGAAGAGAGGTCTATATTGCGTGAATGAATTTTTAAAGGCTGAAATATTTTACACACTCTATAAACTAATATATACTACATATTTATCTCTCTATATAAAAGCCTAAGTGACCGTCCGATTATTTGACCGTCTGACCATCCAGTAGCTATGATGTGCACTGACTACCAGGGGGCAGACACTCAATGCAGGAGCAGAAACCACAGGCATGGAAACATGGAACAGACTGATGAATCTCAGAGGGAAGGAGGGAGGGGAAGGGTGGGAATAGATTAACCAAAGATCTTATATGCATACTAGAGGCCCGGTGCACGGATTCATGCACTAGTGGGATCGTTTGGCCTGACCTGCAGGGTTCAGGCTGAAACCAGCTCTCTGACATCTCCTCAGGGGTCCCGGATTGTGAGAGGGCGCAGACCAGGCCAAGGGACCCCGAATATGTGCACCTGGCCTCTAGTACTATATATATTTATATATTTGTTTCCCTACTGCCCAACCCTATTACCACCTCTTTGTCATGGGCTAAAGAGAAAAATATATAAAAAAGGAATTGATAATTTTGGAATTTTATTCAGCAGGGGAGATAGTTTCTTTTGAATATAGGAGACTCCTTGTTTTTGTCCCACTGTATTCCTAAAACTAACCTAGACTTTGTGACTGTTTTAATGAAAAAAAAAAAAAAAGCTGTTTAATACTAATAAGTAACATTATTGAGCTCTTTCTACATACCAGGTACATTATATTCACAATTTTAATTAAGTCACACAGCAATCCCATATGTTAAAAACAATATGCAACCTCAGATGAGACAGCTGAAGATCAGAGAGGTTAAGTAACTTGCCCAGCACCATCTAGAGATAATTGCTGGACCCGAGCCTATCCTAGACTGTCTGATTCCAAAGTCTGCGATTTTCAGCACTCTGGTATTATGACTTCAGGACACAATGTTTGCTTAGCTTCTGAAAGGGACTCACTAGTAATAGATAGTAACCACAGGTGGTTTAGTGAGATGCCAATCTTCAAATCTTCCGTGGATCGCATTCTCTCAAGACCAAACTCTTCACTGGGAGCACTCTAATCTGTAACAATGAGTTTGTGTATAAAAATAATAACATACCATGCAATATTATGTCATTAAATCTACCATCAGGATAAAAATATCTGGGCTCTTGTTCCGCTTCTAGTCTTTGAGAAGCTGTGAGAACAAACAAACTAGGACAATTCATTGCAGTGTGTGGTGAGAATTGAGGTGACTCGAATTCCTTGTAGCATCTGCCAGGTTAACATGTGCCCCATGTTTCATCCCACATCAATTTCATTCACTGGATGTGGGTTATTCAAGGGGTTTCACAGGCAGCTGCTCTGTTGGCTGGCTCCAATGTAACTTGTGCTGGTGAGTCAGATTTCATGCCCAATTAGGATACAAGGGGAAAGCTTCCCTTGTGTAAAGGACACAGCTGCTCTAGACTAGCAGTTTCAAGATGCTCAGAACAGCCTCATGAGTCTGGCTTCCTCATCCCCATATGTAGGCACACAGAGATAGATGTAAGGAAATCCTTTATTCCTTGGCTGTGAGTCTGCAATTTTTAATACACATAGCATATATATTTATTTAATTTAATATATATAATAATATATACACATATGCACACACAAATATACACACATATATATCTTAGAGTAAGTATTTATACCATATAAATATATATATTACATATTAGTTTATATAGTGTGTATGTGAATATGTATGTATGTGTCTATCTATCATCTATCTATCTATCTATCTATCTATCTATCTATCTATCATCTATCTATTCATGGTTCTTTTTGTTATATTGCCATACTCCTCAAGCTCATACACCCACACACACACATATATCTTGGACTGTATATGCACACCATATAAATATACACTGAGTGGCCAGATTATTATGATCTCTGAATGCATAATAATCTGGCCACTCAGTGTATATATAAGTGTGTGTGTATGTGTGTGTCATGGGGACAATTTGCATATTAGCTTTTTAATATATATATATATGTATACACACACACACACACACACACACACACACACTGAGTGGCCAGATTATTATGATCTCTGAATGCATAATAATCTGGCCACTCAGTGTATATAGTCTGGATAGTAGGTGTATGTGTTTGTATATGTATATATTATTATCATATTTATGCAACTACATTCAACACCTTTCCCAAGGGATAGGTGTAGGGAAGATCAAAGTGAGGAATACTGCTCTTTTGCAAAACATGTTTGAGATGTTTCATCTTCATTTTTATCTTACCTAGAAATTGTGGACAGAAAAGTTTTCCATATTCAAATTACCCATATTACCGATATTGTTGAAATTCATCTAATTGCAACTTAGTTTTCATCTAAAGTAGCCTATGGACACATGGTCTTAATTTTGCTCAAGGTTTCAAGACACATTCATTTTTCTCCTCTGTTGAATTGCTTTTGTTTCATCTCTTGTTTTAACTTGCCCACTTGTCATTCTAGTGACACTCCATGATTTCATTTTAATTTTTCATTGTTTCCACTACCCTTGTCCAGTTGGTTGTCATGTCCTGTCTTTTAGATCTCTGAAATGAATCATTTTTTACTTGCTTCCCTACTGCCATTTTCCTGGTTTAGTCTCCTCTTTACCACCTCCTGCTTGGACCACTGCAATTCCCATTACACTGTGCTTTACTCTCTCTCTCTTTCAAAACAAGTTCTGCACTTGCAGTCAAGTCACATTTAACTACCATTCGCTGGGTACTTACTAATTTATATCATTTAATCCTTAAAGCAACTCTGTGAAATGTAGTTTCACATATGGGGAAATTGGCTTCCAGCGAAACTGGTCCTTGGAGCCCCAAAGCAGCGTTTTGTCCCTTATACAATGTATTTCTAAAACATGGACCTGATCTAGGTTTCTTTGGAAGTCTTGGTGCCTCCCTCTTGCCCATAGGGTGAACTTTAGGTTCCCTAGAATGGTCTTCAGGACACTTTACAATCTGTCTTCATGGTTCCTTCAGGACTCATCCTCCTTACCATCATTCATGCCATGCCCTGGGCATACCTGTTCCTTGATGGTATTTGACATTACTACAATGTCCATGCTCTTTTATGTGTTGATGCTTTTGTTTAAGCTGTTTCCTTTGTCTATAATGCCCTTGCCTCCCTCATCTACTACATGAAATTCTTCTCATCTTTAAGAACCATCTAACAAGACACGAGCTCTTTAAAGCTGCCATTTATTTCCCCAGGTAGAGCTATGTGCTTCTTTATCTGTGCTCATATAATTCTTTGTTTATGCCCAAGTTATGGTCCTATCACATTATTTTTCCATTTAATAATAAGAAAAATGGCTGAATAAAAAAATCACATATTTATTGAATGGTATAGTGTGTATACATTAAAATATATATTTCAAAGAATAATGTATGATTTTGGATAATATAATGGTAAATAAATATGCAGAATACAAAATCAAATTACAGAAAAATGCCGATTTATTTATGCATATATATATGAATGATACACATATATACATATATATTTATCAAATTAGTATAATATGTGTATTATACTAATTTACCAAAACAATGTTAATCTCTAGATGGTGAGATTAATGATGAGGTATATTTTGTCCTGAAAGGTCTTTGGCACTTTCTAATTGCTCCCATATCTTAAGAAGACTATGCTTACACCATTGGGTTAATTATTAGAGCGATCAAAAGTAAATAATTAATGAAAATCCCATTTTCTACATTGCTAAGTTCAAAATAAATTATTCCCCGAGTCATTTGGTTTCATGAAGTAGTTTGATTTTGATAATTGGCTTAAAGAACCTGACCATTTTTCCACTTCTGCAAAATCACTCTGTAGATTCAATGTTAAAAATCATATAAACTAGATGTATAGATTGGACACAGATAATCAAATATAACTTTAAAATAACGGTTTAGCTATATGCATGCCCCTGAAAGTAAGGGGCATATCCATATTCTTATCAAATGACAGGTTGAAAGAATCTTTTCTTGAATAGATGTAGCTGGTTGAATATCAACTTGCTGTTGACTAATGCAAGTCTATTGAATGGTACATTTACTGCTAGTGTTAGCTGGGCACATACTATGTGCCAGACATTATTTCAAGTTTTTGCCTGTACAGTGCTATCTGAAATCGATCTCACAACAGATGAAATTTGATGTGCACATATTATTTCACAGCAACTATCAGGTAGAAATGGTTACTGTGCTCTTTTTACAGGTGCTGGAGATGAGGCACCACAAAGTTAAATAACCCACCTAAGAAAGGGATGGAACTGGAATTTGAACAAAGGCAACCAGACTCCAAAGCCTGTGCTCTGGATATTATGTTAAACTATCTTCTCCTCTGTAGATAGTTTCATGAAGTCTTTAAAAGGCCAAAATTAGTCTGAAAATCAATTGTGCTACTCTCCCATTGTGTTTCTAGCAGGATGACCATTTTATCTTCTGTACACAGAAAAGTGCAATGAACGTATAATTTCTGTATGAGCCCCATCCTATGGGGAGTGGAGAAAATGACATTCAATTCAATTTGGAAAAATTAGCCAAACTTTAAACAGCCTCTCGTGTCACTTTTGGTTAACTTAGTTTTTCAGATACTCTTTCTTTCCTCCCACTCTTCAATAATGCTTTGTGGTTTGGAGAGATGGTGCAGTTGGTCTTAGGGTGTGCAAACTGGTATCTATTGCGGTGTGGTCTGTGTGGTTCCATTCCTGAGTATTCTTCCAGTCTGCTTCCTATATAGATTGTGACTGTGGGCTTTTCTCCCTTGACGCGGTCAAGCTTGATGTACTCAGTTGATGTGGTCGCAGGTCAACTCTCCTGGGACTGTACTCTCTTATTGTTTCACACCCAGTAAACCCCCCCTCCCCCATTTATTGCTGATTAATCCCCTTGTCCATAGGGTCCTATTACCGCATTACTAAAGCAACTCCATCTGAAAAGCTTTACGACCAGACCCAGTGATCAACACCCGACCCCTGAAAGGTACAAGCAGGAATTTCAGGGTCACGTGCACCACCCGAGAACCGTGTAAGGCCCAGGAGGGCTAAGCTAAGCTGTCTCCATGCCTAACAATGGCTTTTCTCAGGTGGGTGGTTCAACAACTACCAAAAGCCACACAGCTGCTATAGGGCGGAGCCAGGACTCAAATCTCTGCAGGCCTGGAGTGCATGCCTCTAGTCCCCATGCTATACCGATTCACATAAAATGACCGCAGATGTGGCTGGGTAGGGAAGAGTTGAATTACTGATAAAGAAACAGGAACTTGGAATGACGTCAAAAATATTATATCCATGACATGTTCATAAGTTTGAATTAGGCTCACTTAGAAAAATAGTCCTGAAAGGAAAAGAAATCACTCAAAGAACTCTTGAGCTAAATAAATACTTTTAACTGCCAGCAATCATTCTAGATTTCAGTTGAAAGAGAAGTAATCTCTAGAGGTATATGCTTGAATAACATTATTGTAATGTGTAGACTTGCTAGTAGTTGCAGTGAAATACTTTCATTTTTGTTTTTGGCTTTATATAGGTATATAGGATGGAGAGCTTGGCTGCATATATGGTTTGATTTAGTAAGTAGTCCTAGAAGGCCCATCTATCCCTAAATAATTTCCTCATGGACTAAATTCCTTAACTTTATCTAAACTTCCTCTACTTAAGAGTTTACTTGGAGCAAGTGAGAGCTGATTTTGGAGTCTGAAGGATTCGAAGACAAACAAACCTGTGTGATGTCATATGACGGTACATCCGAGGTTTGGGGGATCTGGACAATAGAAAGGCAATTGACAACTGGGGGTTGGAGGGAGAGAGAGAGCACCAGAAAGTATTAAGATTAAATAATATAAAGTTGCTGATATTCACTGTTTTTGACCTACAAAAATGTCATTCTCATATGGTTTAACCTAAAGAAGGGATTTGGAAATTTAGGTTATTTTGGAATTTTGCCTAGGATTATTCTAGACTCAACCTATACCCTCATTCTTCCCAATCCCTGCTCTACCCTAACACTTTAATAAAAGTGAAAAATGTCTTTAGGCAAATATTTATTTTTAACCTTTCAACTTTACCAGTAGATATAAACCTCCAGTGTGCCTGTATTAACATACAAACTGCTTCTGTTTGTTTTTTTAAACTTGCATTTGAATGTGTTGTAGGATGCTTGGGGACTATCCAGTGTTGATGGGCTACAATTTAAGAACAGGTTTCTTTCAATAAAGCCACAATTTACCTATTTTAAGACCGGATGTTGAGTAAGAATATGACTGAGATTTTTTCAACAAAAGATGAGAGGAAGTCTTTGTTTATGTCTTACCTTTCTAAGGTTATCAGTTGCAAAAAGAAATGGATTGTGACTTTGAGATTTTGGGGAAGTGTTGCTGTATATTATTGCTTTAAACATATCTGAAAGAATATAATGTAAGAGTTAGGTTTGATTTGGAAAGAAACCTAAAGATCTATGTCTCTTATGGTTTATTAAATATTTTATTTAAGATATGGAATATGTTTGCCCTGGCTGGTGTGGCTTCATAGGTTAGAGTGTCAGTCTTTGCACCAGAGGGTCTTGGGTTCAAGTGCAGGTCATAGGTACATACTTGGGTTGCAGGTCCGATCCCTGCCCCTGGTCAGGGTGCCTGTGGGAGGCAACCAATCATGTGTCTCTGTCATATCGGTATTTTTTTTTCTCTCTATCTTACCCCCTCCCCCTTATACTCTCTCTAAATCAATGGACAAAATATCCTCACTTCTTAGGTGAGGATAGAAAAAAGATATGAAATATGTTTGAGAATAATATAAATTTTCAATGGATTAAATATTGAAAGAACATACCATGGCTGATTTTGCAATATGAGGTATTTGAAGGCAAATCAGGTCTTCAAAAATGTGTGGGTTTCTAAACTAGATGGGGTTAGTTTTTCTTATGTTATCTGGGATTATATACAGTGTTTCAGCAAATGCATGATGATGGCCAATTCTCTTTACATGCTTTTCTTACAAATTTTCTACTAATGTACACTGGCTCTCAGAATATTTTATATTGTAGATATTGCAAGTGTATAAAGGATTGTTTTATTCAGTTGTGAAGCTATATCTTTGATTCTCCCAGAGTTTACATATCTAGTAAAATTTTATTAAAAAACTAGGTCATCAGGATGGGTTTCTCATATACTTAGAGAGGGATTCCTTTTACACTTTTTTCAGATCTGCCAATGGGACTCCAGTCATTCAAGTACTCAACAGTAGATATTGCAATAGCAGTGTAGTTCTCTAGACCTGAGGCATTACTCAAGGCAAATAAGAAGTAGCTCTCATTTTAAGGCTTGATACTTAGTAAAAAGTGTACATTTAAAAGTCTACTTTTATTCATAATTAGAACTTTGCTTTCTTTTCTATTAATTCTATCTAATCCCTGAGACAAAAAGTCAAGTTTAAATTTGGTTCCAAATGTATCATAATCAGTACATAGAGAAGTGACTTCAATAATTTTTCCAGCTAAATGATAATATTTGTTGAAGATTATACCTAGCACTATTCTGAGTCCAATACATATATGAACTAATTTATGCAACACTATGAGGTAGATATCTATTATTAAAGTTATTTGACTCCTGACAAAACCAGGGCTAAGTCAAGGTCACACAGCCAATAGATGGCAAAGCCAGGGTCTGAACTCTGGAAGTTTGGAACCAAAGTTTGTGCTTTTAATTACTATACTATTTTATTTTAAATAAGTGATCTTTTAAAAAAATTACAGAGAATAAAAACTTCTGTGTTTTCCTTAGATTGAGTCAATTTATTGTTTCTTGGTAGAAAACTGTTGAGTCAGTCTCTCTTTTGAATTTTAAGTAGAACCGGAGATGTGTACAAATAGGTGGAATGTTTTCCACCATGTGTTAAGTTAGAGGCTATTGATAATATTAAACATTTAAAATAAATACCCAGTCACATGGAAAGTAATAAGCCATCTTAGATTATTATTTTTAAGCACTTACCTTGTGCCAGGCAGTCTGCTATACAATTTTTACACTTTATTTCACTAAATTCTCACTACAATCCTTCAAGAAAGGTAACATTATTACGGTATTTAAGCTGAGCAAACAGACTCATAAAGGCTGACTAGCTTAGAGATAAGAAATGGCCATACTGTGTTTTCAACTGGGTCTGCCACACTTTCAAACATTAAGCCAGGATTTGCAAATTGTGGTCAAAGTCCAGCTGCATGAAAATCACCAAGGGTGTGATTAAAAATATCTATCGAATCAACATTTTTGGGGAATGTGTCCTGTTGAATAAAAACTATTAATGTGTAACCATTGATCCTAACAATACACTCAAATTTGAGAACTGTATCAGACCAGATTGTTTCAAATGTTAGCAGGCAAGGGAATCACCTGCAGAGCTGGTTACATCACAGATCACTGGCCACAGACTTTCTACTGTAGTGGGTCCCGGCTGGGGCCTGAGGATCTTCATTGCTAACAAGGTCCTAGGTAACAGTGATGCTGCTGGACTAGGGACCACACTTTGAGACCCACTGTGCGAGGACTGCTGTCATGCTGTGGGAGTCATGAAGAGGATATCATTAATTAGGTTAAAGGAATTTTCATAATCTTGCACACTTTTGTCCTGTTAATTTCATTATAAATTATCTTTATGTGGAAATTATTGTAATATTTTCTACTTAACTATAACATTCTGACCATTTCTGTGTTTTTTTACTGACACATTCATCTATTATACATTTAAGAATTGAATCACACCCTTTCTAAGTACGGAGATGCTACAAATAATGCTTATTACTGCTTTACTTAGGTTAAAAAGCAAGGTAAGGAATTGTTTAGACTTCTGATCATTTAGAAAGTAGAGAGATGGCACTTTTTAAATTAAAAGGAACATAATTTAAAATCACATGTATCTTCTGGCTGTCATTCTAGCCCCTATAGACTCCCACTCCCCATCAATGGATGGCTGCTTGAGCATGAAGCCAGGTATAGTAAAGTGCTTCGGCTGGGTTGTGTAGCAATTATTCTGTAAGACGCTGAAGTCCTGCCTCACCAGAGAAAGCCAGCTGACACAATTCTGCCTGAAGGCCTTTTCAGCAGAGCATCTGTTTTTTTGATACACTTTGCCTATTAATTTTTATCTCCACTGTGTTGGAACTGAGCAAAACATTCTCTTCCTTGATGCTTCTCTCTACTTATTTTTCATGTAGGTACCATTGATATTTTTACAGAGTATTTTCCTAGGAAGCAAGAAATGTCCTTTTTTCTTTTACGTCTCTTTACTTAACCATGTACTTATTAATAGCAGATTAGATAATCTTGAAGATGGCTTCCAACCTTTTGTTCCTAAAATTCTATCATATGCATATACATATGCATATTTTCTCTTTTTCGTGGGGAAGGGTTTCCCCCAAGAGAAACACACCAACTTGTAATCAAATCTATTCTTAAGGTTTTTCTATAAGTCGTGGCTGTATTTGTTTCAAGAAAGATATAATTAGGAATATCATTTTCAGAAATGATTTATTTTTTTAATGTCACGGGATTCTATCAGGCCAAAGAGCGTTGACGCAGTGAAACCACCTTCATTCCCTAGCAAATATACCAAAGATCTCACAGTAAAACTCAGAAACAATTGTCACTATAGAAACCACAGCGGAGACAGAGATACAGTTTCCAAAGGAAAGTGCTGCCTGGAACTGGGTGACAGGCAGGATTTTCTAAAGCTCTTCAGTCACAAGTTAAATTTTGGTGATAGTGAAGGAATTTTAAAAATTGTTCTGAACCCACCTAGGGGTGGAAGAAGTAAAACTTTGACACTTTTCTGAATTGCTTATATTACATAATTCCCCCAGGGTTTTCAGAAGGGATTATACTATGTTAGATCTTGTTGAAGATGGCATTTTACATGCCACCAAGATAGGACAGTTACATGAACATTGTGTTGAAGTTGAACAATATCTTTTTTGCATTTTGTATACACAAAATCAGTCATTTAATCATTGGGTTGTTTACTTTAAATATTTTATGTTGGGATGGTGTTATGTCTGAATGTTTTATTATTGTGTTACTTGCATTTAACCTTCTTTCTATTAATTGTTTTTTTTTGACAAAGCAATGGTGCTAAAAAGACACAGCCTTATGCAATCTGTTATATTCCTTTGTTCATCTAATGTCATGCTTTCAGGTTGGTTCAATATAGTGTTGAAGATAGTAAATAAAGTGACATCTACTGTCTTTGTGTACCTAAGCTTAAACAGTTTATATTTGAACTATTGAACAGTTTAAGTAAAGGAAAAAATTAAATGATGAAATGCAAACACAGAAACTGCTTACCTTCATAGCATGCCACATCATTCAACCTCTCAAAAGTCAGTAGATATCATTTTCTTTTGTTTTATGAGCACAGTATTGAACCAACCTAAAAGCATGCCATTAGATAAACAAAGACACAAAACAAATTACCAAACATTCAGTGTCTTATTATTCTCCTTTCTTCCCACCTTTCCTTTACTTAGTCAGAGTTCAAACAGAAGAGGATATAATTTACATAATGTTGATGCCCCAAAGAATTTGGCTTCAAAGAATTTCCCATGTCTCATCCTAGAGTAAATAGTTGATTTATGTATTCATTGAAATTGAATGGGCAATGGAATTATTAATGATTAGTGAGTTATTGTGGAGTATTGCCCAAGGACAGAGAGTACAGGATCAGAGAGCTCTAGTCCCTTCATGCTACAAGAGCTTCTGATAAAAAGCTCCTGGCATTGTTGACTATTTATAGCCTTTTTTTGGGCTATTCATGCATTTTATTACTAAAAGAAATTGGAAATAGCACAATTTTCAATAAATGGAATTTTAGCGTAGTAGAGCCTTGAGGACTGAATTCAGGAGTTAATTTTATTGGCATGAGTCAGATTTCTCACTAGAACCCACTTCTAAGAAGCACCATGCCTGCAGATCAAATCTTACCTTGGACTTACTTGACTTGATGTTGTTTCATTGCTTATTACTAACTCTCAAGTACACACACCACAACAGTAAAATCTGTCTTCCATAAATGCTGCTAGAGGAATGAAACTGGAATAGTGTTTCTAATTTGGGGTACATGCTTCTTTGAACATTTATAGAATTTTAATGGTTTGGTGGATATTGGAATAAGGAGAGGTCAGCATTGTAAGGAAATATGGAAAAAACATTTGTTACTGCTTGCAAAACTGAGATATCTGATGAATAGGAATAGATTCACTGGCTTGTTTGGGTCAGATGCTTTCCTGACTGAAAACACCTAACACTGATACACCATCTAAGAATTTCAACTAAGCACATGCCGAATTATCATATGTTTCCATGAATGTATGATGTTAAAAACAATCATGCTTATGAATTGATACAACCCATTTATTTTCAACTAGGCATAACTCATCAAGTTCTCATGTTTTCATAAATGTATTATGTTAAGTAAAATTCATGAGTTAATGTAATTTAGCCAATTGATATAATAAGAATAAGAAACAGTTTCTATTAATTCATGTATATATCCTTATACCAATAAATAAGAAATAGTTTTTATTAATTCATGCAGATATCCTTATACCAATGAATCTTGTATCAAAACCAAAGAGGAAGACACATTGACTGATTTAACCATTTTTAGGAAAACAATTGAGTTAAATAATTATTGAATGAATGGTGGTACTTGTAGTACAAAGGGTGAATATAATACTTTTTCTGGTATAAAGGAGCATTCATAAAAACGTGCACCAAAATGCCTGGCTTAATAGATATCTCAGCACTTTTACTTGTAGGTATTCAAGTTTAAGTTGAAAAAAATTTTTTTAATATAGTAGTTGTCTAGTATTGCCTATTGGCTATTGTTGATTACTTGTCTCTTTCTTTCACCAGGAAACCCAGGACATTTAATACAGTACCTGACACATATTTTTTGAAAAATGAGAGAACAAATGAATAAAATGAATATGAATAAGTAAATATATACCCATGCTAGTAGTCTTGCTTTCACTCAAATTACATATATTGAGTGGATGATTCAATGTCTTTCTTGGAAATACCACACTCAAGTGCTTCTCCTGAAGTCCTTTCTTCCTCTGAAATGAGCCCTCCCATGCAGTCTTGCTTTTTGCTGATCTAGTTGCTTATTTCTTTCTTAGGCTATCATCTTTAATTTTTTTAAAGGCATGCAGCATTTCTCAGATACCATGAGTGCTATGAAGGGATGCAACAGTGCCCTCCTGTAAAAAGTAATAATGTCTTATAGCAGGTCAAACTCATGTTGTCTACTCCAACATAACTTACTAGTCTTACCAATAGTTTTCCCACTCCTATTCTTGTTCACAGGTAAAACATTGCAGTCTTTGGCTCTGCATTTTGGATCTCTACTTGCTCAAATAACCATGATTATAATTATGTTTAAAAGAAAACGGGATAACCATGATTCTAATTTTCTGAGTCTTGATAGCAAATTAACTCAGTTGATCTTAAGTTTAGTGCCCATGAGGCATCATAGCACATTATGCAAATAAAGCATTCATAAAAAAGCGGGAGACCTGTATCAACCACAACAGATTGTGTAAGTCTTCACAAAAGGAATTAGAAGTGATGGAAAACATTAAGGAAAATGTTTTTATATTCTCAACATGCTGTTAATTAAATTATTATACAAAGTAATGCCTTTTGAGTCTCCCATCTTGTTTTTGTTTTCTCTTCAAACAAATGCTGTATTTATTGTCTGAAGGTGTCTGGAAATTGTTTTCTTTTGAATTTGATTTTTATCTCTATGATAACTGTAGAAGAAGACAAATACTATTATTCTAGGGATATATATATATATATATATATATATATATCATGACTAAAAACTTTGGGGATGGGGAGTAATAGGTTGTATTTAATTAGTTCTGGCATTGCAATTGGAAGAATGATTCTATGTGATTTATCTCTTGAGCTTCTATTTCTCTATCAGCAAAATGAAATGACAACACCTGCCATAAATGAACTTACTCAGGTAGATGTAGCCAAAAGCAATTCATATAATCCTAGGTAAACACTTTGGACATTTAGAAAATACTGTTGGCTTAATGAGGAACAAAACTACTTCACATGTGCCCTGGCCAGTATGGCTCAGTTTGTTGGAGTGTCATACCATGTATCAAAAGGTGGCAGGTTTGATTCCCAGTCAAGGCACATAGCCTGTTGCAGGTTTGATCCCTGACTGGGTATGTATGGGAGGCAACTGATTGATGTTTCTTTCTCACAGTGATGTCTCTCTCTCTCTTTTCCTCTCTCTTAAAAAATAAGTACTTCACATGCACAGTGTTTAATGGAAATATAATGTTATAATATATCAAAATACTTTTCATTTCAACATGTAATCAATATAAAATTTTATGAGATGTTTTACATTTTTTATTCGAAGTCTTTGAAATTTGTTATTTCTTCTTTATCTGAAAGTAATATCATTATTATGAAATATTTTACATATAGGTTTCTTCTAAAAGTTAAAAAGTGACATATTTATGATTTGATAAATCTCCCCCTATGATCACTTTTTTCCTATTTTGTATAGCCTTTGTCTTTCCTGGAGTTTCTAGTTGCCTTAATTTTTCCTTCATTTTCTGCTTTTAGAACATCATTACACTTTTTTTTTCTAAAATTTAAATTTACCATCTATAGTTTATAAACTCCTTTTTCTCTCTAAGATGTTGGGCACTCCATGCTCATACTAAAACTTGGCCTGATTGTTTTCTAGCCATGCAATTTAATTGATATTTTGAGACTTTACTGATGGCTCTCATTATATCCTTTGTTTCTTAAGTTTTTTTTGACTTCTTCTTTCTTTATTTTATTTTCTTTGCTTGGTTAGTGCACATCTTCAACTTACTTTCTAAGAAAGGGTTATGCACTAGAGAATTTCTAAAGCTTTCCAAATACTTAATTTTGTTTTTCTACTAGATTAATATCTTTGTTGGGCTATTCCACTGTTTTTAGAGATCTAGTGCTGCAAAAGTGACCACAGATGCCAGTCTATTATTGTCTTGTTTGTAAGTGGCCTGAGCTTTTAGGATGTTCTTGTTGCCTTTTAAATTGCCCAATGACAAGTCTGGGTGTGGATTTTCATTCATTCATTCATTCATTCATTCATTCATCCATTCATTCATTCTACTCAAGATTTAGTGAGTATTTTTATTCAAAGACTGGTCTATCTCTTCAACTTCAGAAAAATTTCTCTTATTTTTTGAATACATTTTCTCTTCTCCATTTTTTCTATGCTTCTTATAGCTCTAATTAATCTGATATTGTGCTTCCTTAAATGACCCATTTATATATTTTATATTCTTTCCCATAATTTCTTCCTTATATTTTAAACATTAGAGTTAAGAGAATTTATTTGACTTATATTACAATGTACTTATTAGACTTTTTGAGGGGAGAGGAACAATCAGTTTTTGTTTTTAAGAACTCTTTCATATTCTGTCTACCCCTTTCTAATAATATCCTCTTGAATTTCTCTACCTAGGCTTTCTCCTGGGAGACACACACACACACACACACACACACACACACACACACACACATTTACACGCATATTTATACATGTCTGGGAATAAACAACTAGCTGGTAGCATTTTGTGTAAGGGGATAGGAAAATACATGCATAATCTATAATAATAAAAGCCTAAGTGACCATCGCAACTGAACTGATGACCGAACAGGCTGTGTGGGGCGACTAGGCCGGCAGGGGGTTTAGTGAGGGATGACCAAATGACTGAGCAGCAGGCTGTGTGGGATGACCAGGCTGGCAGGGGGTTAGTGAGGGATGACCAAACAACTGAGCAGCAGGCTGCGTGGGGCAACCAGGTCGGCAGGGGGGTTAGTGAGGGGCAACCGAATGACTGAGCAGCAGGCTGTGTGTGGCGACCTGGCCCACAGGGGGGGCAGTTGGGGGTGATCAGGCTGGCAGGGGGGGCAGTGAGGGGTGACCAAATGACTGAGCAGCAGGATGCGTGGGGCGACCAGGCCTGCAGGGGGGGCAGTGAGAGGAAACCAGGCCAGCAGAGGGGAGCAGTGAGGGGTGACCAGGCTGGCGTGGGGGACAGTTAGGGGTGACCAGGCCAGTGGGGGGTTGCAGTTGGGGGTGACCAGGCCAGCAAAGGGGGCAGTAAGGGGTGACTAGGCTGGTGGGGGGGGGGCAATTAAGGGTGATCAGGCAGGCAGGCAGGTGAGCAGTTAGGAGCCAGTGGTCCCGGATTGTGAGAGGGATGTCCGACTGCCGGTTTAGGTCCGATCCCTGGGATCGGACCTAAACCGGCAGTCGGATATCCCCTGAGGGTCCCGGATTGGAGAGGGTACAGGCTGCGCTAAGGAGACAGCCCCCCCCTCACCATGCAAGAATTTCGTGCACTGGGCCTCTAGTAGAATTATATTTCTACAGATACATTTAATTAATTCCTCTATTGTCCATCCTGTTTCTCATTTCCTTCTTCCATCAGATATTTAATCTTTGAACTCAAAGCATTTTCAGCATTTTGCCAGATTGGTCAACTACCTTCTCTGTTGCAGTTTTCTCTGGAGATGGTCTTGATGGCCCTCCTGTTCTGTGCTTCAGAAGACATTGCTCTTCTCATTTACATACTATCTTCCAGAACTATGTCATGTTCATGGCCCCTCCTGATCTCTTTGTTAATGTTTGACTGTTTTTTTCTCGTTTTTTTTTTTTTTTAAATTATTAATTTGGTGGATCCTCAAGATAGAAATTGTCACATCCACCATCTTGAACTAAGAGTACATATGCTAGTTTTAGTAAGAAAACTGTATGGCCACATTTTCTCTTAAGATAAATTTTCCCATTCAGTAGTATGAAGCAGAGATTGAATGAAGTCTCAATAAAACACAAAAACAGTTATGAGAAGATTGTAATAGTCCAGGGAAAGAAGAGTGAAGAAAAAAGCCAAATCAATTCATGTGGAGAGGGTCAAGGGACAAATATGAAAGTTGCTAAAGAGGAGAAATCATAGGACTGTTTAAAATTCGGTTTTGGATACATATAGAATAAATACTTTTCAGGTATTATTTCTGGTTATTGAGCCTGACGGACAAGGTCTTGGTTTAATGAATCTAGTATTTTGAGGGTAGGTGATACAGGAGATAGAGTAAAAGTAAATAATAAAAATGAATAAAGGTGTCAATGTAGGTTCATAAATTGTAACAACCACTATTGTGGGAGGTGTTGACAAAGGGTGAGGCTGTTAGCGTGTGGGGGAAGGAAGTATATGAGAAATCTCTGCACCTTCTTAATTTTTCTGTGAATCTACAAACGCCAACAATAGTATTTAAAAAGTAAATAAAAAAGTGATAAATAAAGTAGCTGCTGACTTGTTATTGCTGTCGTTTGCAAGCGTTTCATGTTGGGTTGAGAAGCGCAGTCTCCACTTGCGCTCACAGAGATGCTCTTCCTCAGCGGCTGTGCTTGTGTTGACAGCTCCAGCTCCCTTGGCTTCCTTCTTCTGTCAGAAAATGAATTCCATGTTACTTTTATTTTTGAATTTTTAAGCATTTCCCCTTACTAGTATTTGCAGCTGGTAAATATGGTTTTTATCTTTTAGTTTAAAAAATTTGCCAAAAAAATGATGTCTTTCTTTTGGAATTTTTCTTGGGCCGTTCTCTGGGACCTCTCTGAATCTGTATTGACACTCTCAATTTGGGAAAATAGGGTTTAATTTCATTTCATGTCCTTTCTGTTTAATCTAATATCTCTACTATTAATCATTGTGGATGATTAGAACCATTTTCTTAGTTCCCATTACATCATTATTACCACTTTTTGCAAATACTTGTTATGTAGGCATATAGCACTAATACATCTTTAGCATAACTGATATGTTTGTTGTGCCATTGCATTAGTTTTTTTCCCCATTAGAGTTCCTAATTAAGTTTATAATAATATCTAAAATTTATTCTTCTTAAGGGCTCAATCAGAATTACTTCACTTGGTTGTATTACTCCCATCTACTGGGGAATTGAAGCAGAGTATAGTTGAATGATTTGGCCAAGATCACAAAGCTTGAAAGTTATAAAGCTTAGCTTTGAATGCAGTATCTCAACCTTGTTTCATTATGTGTGTGTGTGTGTGTGTGTGTGTGTGTGTGTGAATCACAGTATGTTCTTTACTTTGGCTACCATTATTCCAATTTAAAAAATAATTAGGGTAAAGAAAAAATATAATTAGGGTAAATTCACTTATATTTGTTTGTGATTCTTTTGATGGTTGTGTTACTTGCACCTGTACTGCTTGTTTTCTACTTTTATATTTTTGTTAAGTTTACCCTGTTTGTTGTATGTCTTTGTATTATTTTCCTTTTCCTTCGTTCCAACCTGTTTTATTTCTCTTGCTTCATTTTGCTTCCTAAGTGCTAACCCTCATTTTAGATTATAACATCATTTGCATCAAGACATTAACTAATCTTTGGAGTGGAAAAAAACAACCTACCAAATATCTTTAGAATATTGTTTTAATTTATGTCTACATTGGCTAGAGTTAGTAATACTCAATTTCTGATGAAACAGCTAATATTCAGCTCACCCTAAAACCTTGTGATCTCTAATTTGTGACATAATAATATATATTTCATCATTATTAGAGAGAAACAAAGGGAAGCCCAAACTGTGATTGAAGCCCAAACTGTGATTGTAATTTTTTTTCAAAGATATAGTGCACCTAGCTTCTGTATTCAAGTCCTACAGTGTCTTGTTTTGTTTTCAGAAAAAAATGATGACCAAAGTGGTCAAATAAATATGAAAATAAATATGTCTCTTTTTTCCTGTTGTGAATTTAGTTTCTTTGCTGTGACTCAAATAATATTGTAAGCATTTATTCTTTGATTAAGGACATGAGACTTCACCCAGGGTTTACCTTTTGCTGGCCTGGCACATTCAAATACCAGCTTAATACAACTTTCTATCAGTTTTGAGTTTTGTATAAATATAAAGAACACAGAATTTACCTCATTTATGCATTTCTAAGATTTTGAAAACTTTTGTAGAATTTAGTATTTGTTGAAACATTGCTATAAACACCAACTTGAATGATATCAGGGTAATATCATTTTATATAAATAATATAAGCTATTTTTTGAACCAAAGAATGACAGAAACTTGGACTCAAATACAGGAAGAATGCACAGGTAGGCAGACTGAAATAATTGTAATACAGGCTATTTTGCTTTGTAATAGGATTGTGTGCTGAGTATATGTGTCTGTGTGCGTGGGTGTACGTACGTGTAATTTTAAATTCTGGCTTGAAGGGCAAGATATACTAGTTAGACTGGCTCCCAAGCAATAACTATGTCATGGATTTGGTGTGTATGCAACATATAACTTTACCAAAATGGTCTTAATAGTTACTTTGGAATAATAGGATTGGAGGTTGTATTGTCTTCCATCACAATTTCTATTAGGTAGATAAAACTTTTTATTTTCCTACAACTTTTTCCTTTTTATTTTATTGAGTTATAAATGAAGGACAATAAACTACACACTTTTAAAGTTTACAATCTCAGCAATTTTGCCATATGCACACACCCTTAAACATCATCACAATTAAGATAGCAAACTTTTCCACTGAGCCAAACTAGCTAGGGTGAGATAGCAAACTTCTCAGTCACTGCACAAATTTCTTCTTCCTCTCTCTCTCCTTCCCCACCAATCCCAGGAAACACTGATCTGTTTCCCATCACTACAAATGAGTTTGTATGTTCTAGAATTTTATATAAATGGAATCATGAATTGTTTGCTTTTTGCTGGGCTCTTCTACTTAATGATATTGAGATCCATCCATGTTATTGAGTATAGTAACAGGCTGCTTAAAAACATTCTGAGAAATTAAAAAACTGTGGTACATCTACACAATGGAATACTACGCTGTGGTAAAAAAAAAGAATTCTTACCATTTGCAACAGCATGGATGGAACTGGAGAGCATTATGCTAAGCAAAATAAGCAAGTCAGAGAAAGTTAAATATCACATGATCTCACTCATTTATGTAAAATAATGAACAACATAAACTGATGAACAAAAACAGATCCAGAGAGAGAGAAGCATCAATCAGATCATCAAAACTCAGAGGGAAGGTAGGGGAGGGTGGGGGTAAGGGGAGAGAGATCAACCAAAGGACTTGTATGCATGCATATAAGCCTAACCAATGGACACAGAACACGGGGGGGGGGTGAGGGCATGAGTGTGGGGGGGGCAATGGGGCAATAAGGACACATATGTAATACCTTAATCAATAAAGAAAAAAATAAAGTAAAAAAATAAAAATAAAACTGGGGCATTGCAAGATACAGTAAAAAAAAATTCTGAAAAATTTATTAGACAATTTTGTCATTGTATTATCATAATAGAATGTGCTTTTACAAACTTAGATTGTTTATCCTGCTACTGTAATTGTATGTGCTATACTTTTATACAACTGACAGAGCAATAGTTTTGTTTACACCACCATCACCACAAACAGCGTGAGTAATGTGTTGGGTCAATATGTTATGATGGCTACTAGATGAGAGTAATTTTTCAGCTCCATTATAATCTTATGGGATCACTATTGTGTATGCAGTTGGTCATTGACCAGAATGTCATTATGTGGCACATGAATGTATATTAATAATGCCTTTCTTTTTATTGCTGACTGGTATTCCACTGTATGGACATATCATAATTTGGGGTTGTTTCTGGTTTTTGGTGATTATAAATAAATTTGCTATTGACAGTCACATAAAAGTTTTTTTGTGGACACATTTTTTTGTTTGTTTATTTCTTTCTTATGGGTCCATGGCTAGATCATATAATAGCTGTATGTAAGTTTAACATTTAAATAATGGCTGAACTGTTTTTCAAAGTATCTCTCTAATCTTACATTTCCGCTAGTACTGTATGAGAGTTCTAGTTCCTCTGTATCCTTGCCAGAATTTGTATGATATATCTTTTAGATTTCAGCCAATCTGATGTATGTCTAGTGGTAACTTACCATGGTTTTGGTTTGCTTTTCCTTGATGACCAATTATATCAAACATCTTTTCATGTGCTTATTAACCACTTGTACATCTGTTTTGTGAAGTGTTTATTTAAAAGTTTTCATTTTAAAAAGTGGGCTGTTTTCTTCAGTTGTAAAAGTTCTTTATGCATTCTGGATACAAGTCCAAATCAGTTAGCTGTATTGACAATATATTTTCCTAGGCTTTGGCTTGCTTTTATTTTTCATCATTGTATTTTCAAAGACCAAAATTCTTACATTTTGATCATGCCTATGGCCTCATTTTTATCTTTCTTTTTCTTTTGTTCTTTCTATCTTTGCTTATCAAAAAGTCAAAGATTTTCTCTTATGTTTTCTTCTAAAAACTTTTATAATTTTAAACTTTACTTTTAGGTCTATGGTCTATTTCAATTTCACTTTTGTGTATTTTGTATGGCTAGAGTCAATGTCCCCTCTCCCCCTTAATAGATACATCTATTTGATCCAATACAACCACTGTTGAAAAATACCTCCATATTGCTATTGAATTGCTTAGGAACCTTTGTTGAAAATGAGATGATCATATTCATTCTTCACTTTTTGTTTGTTTGTTTTTGCTCCTTTTATATTCATTGCATACTAGCAGAGTCCCTGGGTTCTAATGCTGAATTTTATATATTTACTAGAGGCCTGGTGCATGAAATTCATGCACAGGTGGGGTCCCTAGGCCTGGCCAGCAATCTGGGTCAATCGGGGCCTTCCAGCTTCTGGCTGGGGCCTTCCTGCTGGCTTCCAGCTGCCAGCGGGGGCCTTCCTGCAGCTGCCGGCTGCCAGCCTGAGCCTGCTGGATGGGGGGATGGACCGTGGGAGGTTTGCTATGGGAGCGCACTGACCACCAGGGGGCAGCTTCTGCGTTGAGCATCTGCCCCCTGATGGTCAGTGCACATCATAGCAACTGGTCATTCCAGTCGTTCTGGTTGTTCTGGCTTTCTGGTCGCTTAGGCTTTTATATATATAGATCATTAAATGACAATAATTTCCCCTAATATATAATATCTCTCAATGATGTTACCATTTACAGTATGGTTTTGTGTCATTAGGACACAATCTATCTAGAGTGACCATCTCATAGTGGCAGAAATCCAAGGACAGGAAAGTCACAATCAATTAAAACAGTGATTATTGATAATATTTATTGAGGCAATTCTTTCATACTCATTTGGGTGAAAACTCCATTCTTAAACTTCTTCTACACCTGAAAGAAGTTTGGAAGATTTCTCAGTAACATTTTATAATTAAGAAAAAAGAAAACTTTCAGGAGCAGGAAAAATAATCATACTTCCTCTAAGTCTGTGGTTTTCAATGGGAGAAAGAGCTGATTTCGCCTCCTAGAGAGGCAAGGCTAGGGACATTGTTGGTTGTCACCACTGGCATTTAGTGGGTAGAAGCCAGGCATGTTGCAAAATATCCTACAATGAATAAAACAGCCTCCTTCCCTCCCACACATCAAAGAAATATCTGGCTCCAAGTTTCAGTAGTGCTGCTGCTGAGAAACTCTGCTCTGAGCATTCAAGTACTTAGATTCAAATTTGGCCCAGAAAGTATACCTATCCCTGCACTGACTCTGACCCTCATGTGATTAGACATGAGATGGCTTCATACTTTCTTTTGAACTAAATGTTAATTGTTCATGAAAAATATTTCTCATTATTTTCACCTATGACCCTCTGGAGATGATAGTTTTTACTTTATCAGCTATGCTTCTGTGTAAAGAGGACAGGGAAGTCTAGTTTCTTTATACTAGACTTGAATTAGACATGGACTCCATCCATGCCCCATCAGTTACAATTGTCTCTGTCGTATACTGGTTTGTGTGTCCTTGGGAAAGCCTCACACATTTGCAAAGCTTCAAATAGAAAGACTTAAAAATTTCAAATAATTTAAATGTTGAAAGATAATTTAAAAATTGAGCTTTAAAATGGGAATAATCTCATGGGATATTGTGAGAACTAAGGACAAATCACTACCCATAGGATTTTTACAATAATAATATTTACTATTAACACTTAAACATGTTCATGCATGAAACATGTTTTTTGTTTTCAAATGTATTTTTTGTATTTTATTGTTTAAAGTATTACAAATAGTAGTACATATGTCTCCTTTTTTTCCCCATTGACCTTCCTCTGGCCTCCCCTACCCCCTGGCACATGCCCTCACCACCCCCCCCCCCAGTGTCACCCCACCCCACCAGTGTCTTATGTCTATTGGTTATGCTTATATGCATGCATACAACTCCTTCAGTTGATCTTTTACCTCTCACTCCCAACCCTCCCCAACCTTCCTGCTGTAATTTGACAGTCTGATCGATGCTTCTCTGCCTCTGTTTCTATCTTTTTGTTCATCAGGTTATAATGTTCTTTATTATCCATAAATGAGTGATATCATGTGGTATTTTTCTTTCACTGACTGGCTTATTTCACTTAGCATATGCTCTCCAGTTCCATCCATGCTGCTGCAAATAGTAAGAATTCCTTCTTTTTTATAGCAGTGTACTATTCCATTGTGTAGATGTACCACAGTTTTCTAATCCACTCCTCTGCTGATGGGCATTTAGGCTGTTTCGAAATCTAAGCTATAGTAAATTGTGCTGCTATGAACAGAGGGGTGCATATATCCTTTCTGACTGGTGTTTCTGGTTTCTTCCTAGAAGTGGTATTACTGGGTCAAATGGCAGTTCCATTTTTAAATTTTTGAGGAAACACCATACTGTTTTCCACAATGGCTGCACCAGTCTGCATTCCCACCAGCAGTGAATGAGGGTTCCTTTTTCTTCGCATTCTCTCCAGCACTTGTTTGTTGATTTGTTGTTGATAGCCATTCTGACAGGTGTGAGGTGGTACCTCATTGTTGTTTTGATTTGCATCTCTCAGATGATTAGTGACTTTGAGCATGTTTTCATATGTATCTTGGCTTTCTGAATGTCCTCTTTTAAAAAGTGTCTATTTAGGTCCTTTGCCCATATTTTTGATTGAATTGTTTATCTTCCTTTTGTTAAGTTGTAAGAGTTCCCTGTAAATGTTGAGATTAAACCTATCGGAGATAACATTGGCAAATATGTTCTCCCATGCAGTGGGCTTCCTTGCTGTTTTGTTGATGTTTTTATTTTATTTTTTTCCAGAAGCTTTTTATTTTGATGTAGTCCCATTTGTTTATTTTCTCCTTAGTCTCTCTTGCCTTAGGATCTGTGTCTATAAAGATATTGCTACGACATATGTCTGCCATTTTGCTGCCTATGTAGGGTTTTTATGGTTTCCCGTCTTACATTCAAGTCCTTTAGCCATTTTGAGTTTGTTTTTGTGTATGGTGTAAGTTGGTGATCTAGTTTCATTTTTTTGCATGTATCTGACCACATTTCCCAGAACCATTTATTAAAGAGGCTGTTTTGACTCCATTGTATGTTCTTGCCTCCTTTGTCAAATATTAATTGAGTATAATGGCTTGGGTCAATTTCTGGGTCCTCTATTTTGTTCCATTGGTCTATATGTCTGTTTTTGTGCCAGTACCAGGCAGTTTTGAGAACCGCGGCTTGGTAATATAATTTGATGTCTGGTATTGTGATCCCTCAAACTTTGTTCTTCTTTCTCAGGATAGCTGTGGCTATTCAGGGCCATTTTTTATTCCAGATGAATTTTTGGAGAGTTTGTTCTAGATCTTTGAAATATGCCATTGGTATTTTAATAGGTATTGCACTGAATCCATAGATTGCTTTAGGTAGTATGGACATTATAATGATGTTGATTCTACCAATCCATGAACACGATATGTTCTTCCATTTGTTTATGTCTTCATCTATCTCTTTTTTCAATGTCCTGTAGTTTTCTGAGTACAGGCCTTTTACCTCCTTAGTTAAGTTTATTCCTAGGTATCTTAATTTTTTTGGTGCAATGGTAAATGGGATTGTTTTTTTCATTTTTCTTTCTGTGAGTTCATTATCTTACCTTATAATAGACAAATATGCAAATTGACCACACCTTCGCTACGCCCAAGCCACGCCCACCAACCAAGCCACGCCCATCAACCACGCCCACCAGGAAACCGTTGCAGGGACATTGGGGTGTGGCGGAGCCCAAGGCCGGGAAAGCCGCCCAAGGCTTTCCCGGCCTTGGGCGCCAGCGGGGTACCTGCGCCGATCGCAGGAGACCACTGGGGGTCGGCTCCTGCGATTGGTAGCAGGGACGCTGGGTGCAGCCGAGCCCAAGGCCACCGCCCAGGGCCAAGCCCGGACCCTGAAAGAAGGCAGAAGGCGGTGGCCACAGCCAAGGCCTGGGTCCCCGGTGCCGGCAGAAAACTGGTGCAGGCAGCCAGGTGAATGAAGGTCTATTGCACGAATCTTCATGCAAACGGGCTACTAGTTGGTGTATAAAAAGGCCATAGATATCTGGGTGTTAATTTTGTATCCTGCTACATTGCCAAATTCATTTATTAAGTCTAGTAGTTTTTTGATGGAGTCTTTGGGGTTTTCTATGTATAGTATCATGTCATCTGTGAATAAGGACAGTTTTACTTCTTCTTTTCCAATTTGGATGCCTTTTATTTCTTCTTCTTGTCAGATCACTATGGCTAGTACTTCTAGTACTGTGTCAAACAGGAGTGGTGAAAGTGGGCATCCCTGTCTTGTTCCTGTTCTTAGTGGAAATGGGTTTAGTTTTTGCCCATTGAGTATGATGTTGGCTGTAGGTTTGTCATATAGGGCTTTTATTATGTTGAGGTATGATCCCTCTATTCCCACTTTGCTGAGGGTTTTTATTAAGAAAGGATGCTGGATTTTGTCAAATGCTTTTTCTGCATCAATTGATATGATTATGTGATTTTTGTCTCTCAGTTTGTTTATGTGATGTATCACATTTATTGATTTACGGATATTGTACCATCCTTGCATCCCCAGAATATATCCCACTTGTTCATGATGTATGATCTTTTTGATGTAGTGATGAATTCAATTTGCTAGAATTTTGTTGAGGATTTTAGCATCTATGTTCATCAAGGATATTGGCCTGTAGTTTTCTTTGTTTGTGGTGTCTTTATCTGGTTTTGGGATTAGGGTAATGTTCAACTCATAGAAAGAGCTTGGAAGTGTGTCTTCCTCTTGAATTTTTTGGAGTAGTCTGAGAATAATAGGTTTTAGTTCTTCTTTGAGTGCTTGGTAGAACTACCCTGTAAAGTCATCTGGACCAGGGCTTTTGTTTGCTGGAAGATTTTTGATCACTGTTTCAATTTCATCAGTAGTTATCAGTCTATTCAGGTTTTTTGATTCTTCTCGATTGAGTTTTGGGTGCTTGTATTTTTCTGAGAATATGTCCATTTCCATTTTGTTGGAATCGAGTTGTTCATAGTATTTTTTCATAATCATTTGTATTTCTGTGGGATCAGTTGTTACTTCACCCATTTCATTTCTGATTTTGTTTATTTGGTTCCTCTCTCTTTGTTTCTTGGTGAGCCTGGCTAGAGGTTCATAAATCTGGTTTATCCTTTCAAAGAACCAGCTCTTGGTTTTGTTGATCTTTTGTATTGGTTTTTTATTTTTATTTTTTTGGTCTTTATGTTGTTTATCTCCATTCTGATCTTTATTCTGCTTATGCTGGGCTTTTCTTATTGCTCTGTTTCTAACTCTTTGAGTTGTAGGGTTAGATAATTTATTACTATTGTTTCTTGTTTTTTGAGGATGGCCTGTAGAGCTATGAACTTCCCTCTCAAGACTGCTTTCACTGTGTCCCATAGATTTTGGATTGTTGTGTTTTCATTGTCGTTTGTTGCCATGATACTTTTTATTTCTTCTTTGATCTCTCTGGTAACCCAGTCATTGTTTAATAGCATGCTATTTAGCCTCCAGGTGTTGGATTTTTTTAATTGTTTTTTTATTGTAGTTGATTTCTAGTTTTATGCTATTGTGATCTGAGAAGTTGCTTGATATGATTTCTATCTTCTTGAATTTGAAGAGACTTTGCCTGTGTCCCAATATATGGTCTATCTTTGAAAATGACCCATGTGCACTTGAGAAGAATGTATATTCTGTGGCTTTGGGGTGAAATGTTCTGAAGATGTCAATTAATTCCATCTGATCTTTTAGGATTGATGTTTCTTTGCTGATTTTTTGTTTAGAGAATTTGTCCAGTGGTGTCAGTGGGGTATTAAAGTCCCCTACTAAGACTGTATTGTTGTCAATCTCTCCCTTGGTTTCTTCCAGAAGTTTTTTTTTTTTTTTTAATGTATTTGGGTGCTCCTGTATTGGGTGTTTATATGTTTACCAGAGTTATATCTTCTTGTTGGATTGCTCCCTTTAGTATTATGAAGTGGCCTTCGTTATCTCTTGTTATGTCCTTCACTTTGAGATCTAATTTGTCAGATATAAGTATTGCTACCCCAGCTTTTTTTTCATTTCCATTTGCCTGAAAACTCTTTTTCCATCCCTTCACCATCAGTCTGTGTGAGGTCTTTGTTCTGAGGTGGGTGTCCTGTAGACAGCAGATATATGGATCATGTTTTCTTATTCACTCAGTTACCCTATGTCTTTTGATTGGGGCATTTAATCCATTTACATTTAAAGTTATTATTGATAGGTACTTGTTTGTCGCCATTTTTATTCTTTATGTATGTGTTCCTTCTTTACTTCCAATTTCTTCTTTTTACAGCAGACCCTTTAGCATTTCTTGCATTGTTGGTTTGGTGGTGATAAACTCCCTTAGTCCTTTTTTGTCTGTGAAGTTCCTGATTTCACCCTCAATTTTGATTGATAGCCTTGCTACATACAGTATTCTTAGATTCAGACCCTTCCTTTGCATGACTTTGTATATTTCATTCCATTCCCTTCTGGCCTGATGTATTTCTGTTGAGAAATCAGTCACTAGCCTGATGGGGGATTCTTTGTAGGTAACTTTCTGTCTTTCTCTCGCTGCTTTTTTTTAAAACATATATTTTATTGATTTTTTTACAGAGAGGAAGGGAAAGGGATAGAGAGTTAGAAACATCAATGAGAGAGAAACATCGATCAGCTGCCTCCTGCACATATTGGGGATGAGGCCGCAACCAAGGTACATGCCCCTGACCGGAATCGAATCCAGGACCCTTCAGTCTGCAGGACGATGTTCTATCCATTGAGCCAAACCGGTTAGGGCTCTCTGGCCACCTTTAAGTTTCTTACTTTGTCATTGGTGTTTGCCAATTTAATTATAATGTGCCTTGGCATTGGTCTTTTGGGTTTCATTTTGTTTGGGACTCTGTGAGCTTCTTGGACTTGTGTGAATTTTTTCTTCCCTATATCAGTGAAGTTTTCTGTCATTATTTCTTCAAACAGGTTTTCTATTCCTTGCTCAGTTTCCTCTCCTTCTGGTACCCCTATTATGTGGATGTTTTTTTGTTTCATGTTGTCCCAAAGTTCCCTTAGGCTCTCCTCCTGTTTTTTGTTTTTTTTCTAGATGCTGCCTTGCTTATATATTTTTCCTACCTTGTCTTCTAGCTCACTGATGCTGTCCTCCACTTCTTCTAGCTACTGTTGATGCTTTCTATTGAGTTCTTTATTGCAGTGATGTCATTTTTCATTTCTTCTTGGTTCTTCTTCATTTCCTCTTGGCTCTTACACATATTATTGAATTTGTCTTCCAACCTTTTCAGCGACCTTATGACCATTTCTCTGAATTCTTTCTCAGACATTTTGCTTGCCTCCATTTAGTTTACTTCCTTTTCTGGTGTTGCCTCCTTTTCTTTCGTATGCAGGCTGTTTCTTCGTCTCCCTATGACCTCTCCTCACCAGGTGTCTGGTTATGTAGCTCTCTCTCTCCTACATTGACTTAAAGGCACACAGTACAACACAACAAGGCACAACACACAAGGCACTGAACACAAAAGTATTCATGATTCTAATAACCCCAAATAAAGGTGACCACCAGAGAAAAGAGAATTAGGGGATAAAAAAAAGTGCAAAAATGATATTGAGAAAAGGAAAAAAAAAGTAAGAGAGAAAAGAAAGAGAATAAAAAAGAAGGAGGGAAAACTATTTATCTGGGGAGAAAACTTCAATAGAACAACAACTAATCCAAAAACATGCAAACAACTAACACCCAGATATGAATGCAAACTACAAACAACAACTAATAACAAGCGAGGAGAGAAACAACAGAAGCAAAAAAAAAAGAGATGCCTTTTATTTCTTCTTCTTGTCTGATTGCTAATCAACAATCAATCAACAACAATAGGACAGAGAGAAAGAAGGGCAAAATAAAACAAGAAACATAAAAAAAACAACAAAAAAACAAACAAAAAAAAAGGGAAGAGAGAAGTGTGTATGGACTTGGAGCAGGGGATCGGAAATTAGATATATAAATAAGATGAATTTTTAACAGGAAATAAAAAGAAGGAATAGGGAAAATCTAAAGCAGGAATAGGGTAAGAGAAACAGGACAACAAATGGGCAAAAGTGAGGAAGAGAGTGTTGGCATAAAGGTAAAGTTGAAATAGAGTAAAATGATGCTAAAGGAAAAATGAAAATAGAATGTAGAACACTAATCCCAAAATAAAATAAAATAAAGAGAAAATAAAATGAAACTTTAAAAAAGGTAAAATAATAGTAGTAATAATACTGATTAAAAATATAATAATTAAAAAGATAAAATCAAGTAAGAAAAAAATAAAAAAAATTAGTTTCTTAAGTAAAAGATAAAAAATAAAAATGTGCACTAGTGAAGGTCACTCACTTCCTCTACTGTTCTGTTTGGCATGCCTGTTTCTTGTCAGGTAATCAGGACAGAATTGAAGTTCTCTGCATTCCACAGCTCCTCTGTGTCGTAAGTCACAATCCTTTTTCAAGCAGGCAGTAGTTCTGTGTTTCTCAGTCTGCCTGTACTTGTATTTACACAAGAATCAATTTGTGATTCAACCCCTGGATGGCAGTGTTTCTGTATTGACATCCGGGGCTATAAGTCCTCTCTACCCAGTATTTAGATTTTGTTTTCCCTGTCACAGTTAATACTGGCTTGGGGGAGTGGACTGCTCCAGAGCTGGTTTTCTGACCATTTCTCCCTGCTCTGATCCCCAGGTTCCACAAAAACAACTTTCCCCTGCAGTCTCTGAGAGTGTTTTTAATTGGGTGATCCTATGTCCTGGGCTTAGTAATCAAAAGCCAGGATTTAAAGAGAAAAGAGAGCCAGAGTAAGTGTGGGAACTCGTGACTTTTTCGCCCCGGCACTGTGCGCGACTCTGTGCAGGTCTTTTTCCCCTGGCACAGCGCAGCTGGTATACTGGTAAAACTTCAGACTGCCTTTTTGTGCCCAGCTATGGGTTGATTTCTAGAGTTCCCTTCTGCCAGCAGCCCTGTGGACCCCCTTCCACATTCGCGGACTATGCTGGTCCCAATGGTTGCGGATTTTGTGGGGCGCAGACTTCCTCTGAACCTCTAGATCCCGCTGCGCCCGCCCGTTTCTCCCTCCAGCTTGGATTGCAGACCTCACCTTTCTCTGGGCGAAATCTGATCTTTCCGTGAGAAGGTGCAGAGCTCCACTGAGTCTGCTTATTCGCGCTGCTTGAGACCTGGTGATCATGGGTTCGCAGCTGTTCCCTGGGTGTGGTGGTTATAGGGTCCCGGGAGGTATCTGATTCTTCCCGGTTGAAGGTAAGGCTAGCCTCTGATCACAGCCACTCTCCCCTTCAAGATGGTGTGGTCTCTGCGGCAGAGCCGGTAGCTTTGGGAGAGATTTCAGCAGCAGTGGAGGCTGCCAGGTCAGGGGAGTCTGCTCCGGCAGTCCCCAACAGTCCCTTCGAATATAGCTGCCCCTCACTCACAAATAGACACTCCACACATTCTCCTTTTGTTCTCTCACTCACACACTATCTTGCAGCCTGCCTTCCCGTTGACAGCCGTCTTCCTCCCTCTCAAATGTATTTTTATTGATTTCAGAGAGAGAAAGGAAGAGAGGAGGATGGAAACATGAATGATGAGAGAGAATCATTGATTGGCTGCCCCCTTCATGCCCCCTGCTGGGGATCAAGCCCACAACCTAGGCTTGTGCCCTGACCTGGAATGGAACCAAGATCTCCTGGTTCATAGGTTAATGCTCAACCACTGAGCCACACAGGCTGGGCAAAACATGTTTATCCCCAGACTTCGATCTTATAAACTTTTAGGTTCTTCCTTTAATTCTGAAGGATACCAGTTTGAATCAATAAATATTACTCACAAGGTATTTCTTAAGTTGAAAAAAGGGTGTTATTCAGGTATTATACATTAGAATAAAGACTTAGAGCAGTGGTTCTCAACGTTTCTAATGCCACGACCCTTTAATACAGTTCCTCATGTTGTGGTGACCCCCAACCATAAAATTATTTTCGTTGCTACTTCATAACTGTAATTTTGCTACTGTTAATGAATCGTAATGTAAATATCTGTGTTTTCCTATGGTCTTAGGATCTACAGCAGTGGTTCTCAACCTGTGGGTCGCCTAACACTGAGAACCGCTAGCAGGGTCGCGTAAGACCATCGGAAAAGACAGATATTTACATTATGATTCATTAACAGTAGCAAAACTATAGTTATGAAGTAGCAACGAAAATAATTTTATGGTTGGGGGGTCCCCACAACATGAGGAACTGTATTAAAGGGTCGTGGCATTAGAAAGGTTGAGAACCACTGACTTAGAGCTTTCATAAATTGGGATTCTTTTTATTTTTGTATTTTCAAGAGCACTAATATAAGTTAGTGATGAAATAATTCTTAGAAACAGACTAAAAACAATTGTAATGCTTGGCGACTTGGTAGACACTTTTAATTAATTTATTCTGAAAAACATTACTGCACTTGGGAGCACAGTCAATTCACCCTTAGGGAACTTAATAAAATTTTTATTCTGGACTTGAGGTTGGCGATGCTACTTTGGTTCCATCTCTTCCTGATGCTGCTCATTATCCCCCTCTTCCTTCTGTAAGCTATTTCCAGGACTGTGATACCTCAAACTAGTTCATATAACTGGCAACTCTCAAATAATATTTTTGAAAATACTCATTGCATAGGGTAACAGGAACTGGAGAAACACAGTGAGATAGTCAGCATGACCTGCTGCAATGGGTGCATTTTTATGTAGATACATGTGTCACCACCAATGAACATTTAAATGTTTACGATTCGGAGATACGGAGAAATCTGCTACCTTAGCATTGCATTGGTGGTGACACCCACATAGTGGTCTAAGGAATAGTCCAAGTGCAGCGCTTTGGTATAGATGCAGAGACTGGAGATCTGAGAGATCACTGAGATCATCCTGATCCTGTCAGGCCTCCACTGCCTCCTCCACTTGTCTGCTCCTCTTCAGAGGAAGGTCACCGCCCTGAGTGGTTCCAACTGTTCCCTCTGCAGGTGTGAAGACTGGCAGAGAAGAATGTTAGAATTCTTCCCGATGGGCATAGTGAGTAGTGTGCTGAACACCCCAAAAGTTTCTTTTTACTGACTTTATACCTTTCTTTCAGGTTGCCTTTCAATTATTTTGTTGTCCTTTTCATCTCAGTCATTCTCCATAGGACACAGCAGAGCTTTAAAGAAATGAAATAAAGACTTTTGTTTATCATAGTTTACTTAAATCACCACAGGATAGGATAATGTGGCATGTTTATTGTCATTGACTAGGTATTTCTTTTGTTTAACTTCCATAAATGATTCATTTGCAAACCTCACAGTGGGCGCACATTCTTATTAGCCATCCACACTGCAGTACAGTTTCAATCTTAGGTAAGCTGTGTGTGAGCGTGTATGACTGTGTGAGTCTGTGTGTGTGTGTGTGTGTGTGTGTGTGTGTGTGTGTGTGTGAATGTGCAAAAACAAGGCAGACTATGAGAGGCAGCCTTGATAATGGAAAGAACTCTGGATTTGGATTCAGAAATTTTAGGTATGTGTTAAAATGTGGTTTTACTGTTTCTTAACTGTGTAAACTTGGAAGTTTCTTTGGGCTTTTATTACTCTGTCTAAAATTGAAACATATTCAACTCATATTTACTGAATATCTTCTATGTGCCAAACATACAATGAGGTAACAGTAATAATGTTTTTCCACTGGCATCACTGAGTTGTTAAAACAATAAATGAAATGTGATATGTTAGCAAGATTTGCAATCTCGCTGAAGTTTCCTAACTGACATAATTACATGGCAAGTATGAATAGTGATGCAAATCATGTCCTAGAGTATTCAAAGGCACCAACACAGATGAAGATACATACTCCGTCGTACAGGAATTTGAAGGAGCTAATGAAGTAAGGATAATGAAGGATGGCTAGACCACACATAAGCAGAAACTTGGGCAGAGAGAATAACATCAAAAAAGAAATTGGTCCCTCTGATTCTCTTTGGCAAGTAGAATTCATATTCTCTGGAAACCAAATTGTTTATTGATTCTCCAGGGACTGCTTCTTGCTGTAACACGAGCAGTGATTTCATTATAGTTGAAGTTTTCATTTTGTTTCATAGGTTGGCTGCCCATGTTTTCTTCAATAATATTCTGGTCTTTGTAGTGAGTGCTTCATTTGGCCATGGAGGGGAGGCTTGTGCCCCCTGAACACTTCCTGGCTTTGCTGTCAGCCTTTGATGGTTTCTCCAGCCATTCCCTAGGCCTGTAATACATCCATGCCACTTGTCTACAGAAAGTTTGAAAGTAGTGAAGTTGATCTAAACATTTTTGTGAACAACTGAGCAGTAAGTACAGTTTCAAAGCTGCAGCAGCTGTTTGTGTCTTTGCTTTGCAATCTGGTGTCTTAACTGGAATCCTTTATGTCAGAACATAATCTACTTAAAAAGTTTCCATTTGTGTCACAAATAATAAACTTGATGGTTCTTTACAACATCCAAACAGCCACTTTAGGCTGTCTTGTTAGATGATAGTCTTCTTTACCTAATGAAGAAATAGGAAAAGTAATCCCTTTAGGTTTCTCATGAAATACTCATTCTTTGGTATGATGGTTAAACATGTAATCTACCATATTCACAGCATATAGTATTATTAAATATAAAATGTGACACTAAGGTATATCCTATAGTTTATGTTTAAAATGTGTTTGCTACATGTTTTAAATAGGTTATAAGATGCTCCCCTTCCCCTGCCCCCCACACACAGTTTAAGAAGATAGAGAATTCTCCAATAAAGTCTGTGCCTGGTGGTTTGAAGTTTAATGGCCCTATCACACATATCCTGACACCAAGCCACCATGTCTGAATCAATAGCTCAGTCTTTTTCAATTTTCTTCTTCTTCTTCCTCCACATTGCCTGGCTTTATGAATTGCTCATCTCCATCTAATCTGCACATCTGTAAGCACCCATTTGTATTTGCCCAGACCTCACCAAGGCTCTGCTCCTTTTCCTTTCTGCACTGGTTGGAGTGTAGGCAGTCCCATCATCCTACTACCTGTTCAAAAGTGAAAGCAGAGCCAGAGGAGCCATGGACCGTTCTAACATCACACAAAGGGCACCTTCCCAACTCCACTTTTTGATACAGTTAGAGACAATAGAGTTACCACCAACCTGCAGTGATTAATGCTGTCTTTATTAACTGCTTGAACTGAGGACAAAAGATGGCCACTTGGCCTCATTCCTCAGCAACCCATCCTCATGGAAACTTCTTTTGGGACTAGGGTCAATTGCTGGACTTGAATAAATAGACACATATATTTCTTAGTTTCTGACTTTGAACTAGTTTTGCTACTTTTAAAAAAATATGTTTTTATTGATTTTGGAGAGGAAATGAGAGGCAGAGAGAGATAGAAACTTCAATGATGAAAGAGAATCATTGATTGACTGTGCCCTGACCAGAATTGAACTGTGACCTCCTGGTTCATAGGTCAATGCTCAACCACTGAGCTACCTGGCCGGGCAAATTTTGTTTCTTAGAGAAACAATAAAACTCATAAAGGATCAATATAGTTGTTGTAACAAAAAGTTTCATGAATGGTTCAATAGTAATTAGACAGAGCCAAAGACAGAATTAGTAAATAAGAGGATAAATATGAACAAATAAACCAGAATATATAGCCCATAGAACAAGGAGACTGACAATATAAAATTGAAGTTAAAAGCCATAAAGGATATAATAAGGAATTGTCATATTTTAAATGTGGATCCCAGAAGGAACAATAAAGAGAATGAGGAGAGGCAATAAGTGGATAGGTAATGGCTGAGATATTTTTAGATCTGATTATAGACTTGAATCATTGGAGACTAGAAACACATATTATTCTAATCAAGAGAAATAAAAAGACATCTATGCTTACATATATTGTAGGGGCACTGAAGTGAGCCAAACACAGAGAATATCTTAAAATGATTCAGGGAGAAAAAAGAGGAACAACAATTGGACTGATAGAAACCATAGATGCCATGTTGAGTCACTGTAGTTGTCAATCCTAAACAGATTAGCCAGCAAAACTGTATTTTAAGAACAAAAACAAACACATTTTTAGATAAACAAAAATGGAGAGTTTACCACTAAAAGGCTCTAACTAAAAGAACTTCTAAAAGCTATACTTAGAAGGAATAAAAATGATTCCAGAAGAGATGTCTGAGATACACTAAGAGATGTGAGCAAAGACAGTATAAAATATGAACAATGTCTATTTTGTGGGGCAAAATAACAAGACAGAACTAAAATGCTGAATGACAATTGCTTATAAGTTTGTAGGATGGTGACAAGAGTTAAAGCATTCTATGGTTTCTGCACTCTTTGGTTGCAGAGTTAAGATAATGATTAATCTGAGACTTTGATATGTAGGTATACCAAAATTCCAAGGGCAGAATAGAAAATAATTCAGCTAAAGCAGTAAGAAAAAATCAAAATAAAAACCAAGGTAAGATAGGAAAAAAAGCATAGACAAAACGGGACAACTAGTAAGCACAGAATAACATAATAGAAATGGATCAAAATATACCATATAGTAAATATAAATAGACTAATTTCATCAGCAACAAAACAGA
This sequence comes from Eptesicus fuscus, assembly GCF_027574615.1. Taxonomy (NCBI): domain Eukaryota; kingdom Metazoa; phylum Chordata; class Mammalia; order Chiroptera; family Vespertilionidae; genus Eptesicus; species Eptesicus fuscus. The sequence continues at coordinate 85,585,975 of NC_072481.1, forward strand.
TGGTCAAACTAGATAAAAATAAGATGTAGTTGTATGCTGTTTACAAGAGACAAACCTAAAACATATGGAAGTTCTGCAAATGTATACTGGAAGACAGGTGCAAAAATGTTCCTGAAAGCATTGTTTCTTAATGGAAGCAGATAAGAAAACTGGATACAACCAAATCATATGTTCTTCCACAGGAAAATGTTTAAATACATTGTGGCATATCAATTAATTGGTACAATGCAATCAATGAAAATAAATGAATGGCAATCACACAGATCAACATGAATGAATCACAAAAATATATTGGATATACAGCATATTTACAAATTCAAAACATCCAAAATATAGAATTTACTTAATACATATGCAATAAAGCCTACTAAAACTATGAAATTCATATCTAGAAAATTCTCTCTGTTTGGGTGGTGATAGAGGCAACTACCTGCGCCAGTTTTATGGATACATGACTTGCACAGTCTCACAGGACCCTGTGTTTAGAAAGACCCTATACTTGGTTTAATGCTTTGCTGTCATCATCTTGAAATTCTTGACAATTTTGAACAAGGGACCCTGCATTGTCATTTTGCAAATGTTAATGCCAGAGCCATTGCCTATAATACTCATCAGAATTATCCAGGCACAAAAGTCACATAATCACTGCTCAGGTGGAATTCAATATTCTATTTATATGGTTGTGATGGGGAAATCGGCCTGAGTTGTTATGTAGTTATACTTAAGCATATGCTGTGACTCTATAAAACCCGGGTGAGTAATATCAATTTAAGGGAAAAGAAGAGTCCTCTGTATTTCTTTACACAGTTGGATATCCAGCTGCTCTTGTTTTCACACTGCAAGAGCATTTCTTTGCAAACTTGTTAGCTCCTGCATTATTTGGAGGCTCTGCTTTTTAAAAGCAGGCAGCATTTAAAAACTACAGGGCAGAACCTATCTGATTCTATGGCTGTCACCAGCAGCTGGTGTACCCAGCATCCTCTGAGGAAGCGGGCTGCCCTGTAGCCACCGTGGATATTGTGCAAACACAGCACATCTGCTCTCGTCAGTGGCTCACTGAGCTTGTGTGACTGTAGAGGCCAATGCACCATTCATGTGACGTTTGGCAGCTTCAGAATTCACACGTAGAGACAGCTGGTGAAATAGTTTGTTAAGTGATGCACCCCCTTTTCATTCAGCCACCTGGATGATTTTGAGAGGCACAATGTGACCATCACTCCTGAATACACTGCGTGGTAGCCAGCATTGGTCAAACCTTCTTGGGAGTTTTCAAAGGCAATTCAACATGTTTAATTTTTCCAGAGCTCTCAAAGAACTCTTGGCTGTTTCAGCTTCGTTGTATCCTTTAAGTGCCTCTGTACTCTGACCTTCAGTCCCATGTTACTATCATATCATTTTGCTTCTGCTCTCTCAAGTGCAATGAAGTACAGGGACTCTGATATTATGCATTCATTCCTTCAGTCACTCAATAAGTATCTTAAATCTTAAATCTTAACTCTCACATACAGATCTTCAAGTCTTGGTCTACTTTGCCTCTTCCTTTCTCTTTTCTGTTCTTTTTTTCTTTTTCTTTTTTTTTTTTTTTTTACTTTTCTAGTGACTCTGATTTATGGGGTTTAAGGATCTACCCTCCCTGCATTTATTCTTTATGACAATGTTTTTCAAACACTGATCCACTCCCTTTTTTTCACCAATCCAGTCATGACCTTTTCTGTTTTGCAGTGAATCATGTAATCTGTTGTACTCCTTAGAGGTTTCTTGAGGAATTTTGGAATGGCAGAAATTAAAATGAAATACCACTTTTAAAAAGTACAATTCATATTAAAAGCAAGCTTCACCTGTACATATTACTCTAAATTACAGTGATCTACCTAGTAAAGAGCAAATGAATATCTACTGAAAAGTATTTGACACTTTTTTCTGAAAATGCAAGTTGCATGGTAAAATGTCCTAAAGGTTGTCTAGGTAACTAGAATCATTATCTCACCCTTTGGTCAAATTTGGTGAATCTAGGTAGTCTTAGTGTCAGAAATCTTGCCCTGAGTTCAGCCAATGATAAGTTGAGCACTTATTATGCACAAGGCATTAAGGGGCATATAAAAAAGTGGAGGATATACTTGCCTCCAGTGAGGAGCTTAAACCTCATTGCAAAGACCTGTACATATAACAGGAAATTAACAACACAAAGTAAAATGGCCAATGAATCATTCAGGTATTAAGTGCAGTAGGAAAGAAAAAAAAAAAAAAGAGAGAGACTGATTATTGGTGTCTGGGATCATCAGAGAAATATAGGGGCAAAGGGCATGTCCCCATATTTAATTAGACTCTCTTTGGAGCCAGGTAAACTTATTACTTCTGCAGACAACTAACTCCATAGAGAGAAAACATTTGGATTACTCTATTCATTACTCTTCCTGGCTTGAGACAGATTTATTTTGAATTACTGTTGGATGTTTTCCTCTTTTCGTGTCTTAAAATAAGTGCACATTTGCTCAGTTTAATTGCTTATTTGTATTATTGGAAGATTATGTCAATGAAATTTATTCTAAGAATTGAGACCTTATTTTGGGTCATGTGGTCTTCTTTATTGTTAATAATGAATTTGATTCATTATAAGCTAATTATACCCACTTCAGGAAAAAGGAGTTATTGAAGGTCAGGACATTGTAGTGACAAGGCCACATGTCTTAGAAACAGATGGGCCCAAGTTTGAATCCAACCTTTACTACTAATCTTGCTATGTGACTCTATTTCATTTATTTAGTCTTTTAGCCTCAGTTTCTTTAGCTAATAAATGAGGACATGTTTCATTTAATATTTTTTTGATAGGGTTTATTTTATAGTACTACATAAAGTACCTATATGCCACTTCTGTTTGGTTCATAGAAGGAAGGTATCTTATATATACTAGCAATTATTATTATTATCCTTTTAAAATGAGCCAATTCATTTTATGTATGTGAGGAGACTTTTGTTGAAACACAAAATGGGTCTGTAATTTTAGGAAATATTTTAAGGTCATTGGATTAAACTAAAGGCTTTTTAATGTTAATGCTTCCAAAAATTGTACTGGCTAGAGAACATTGTCTTTATTTCATGTTGTTTAGATCTTAATGGTACTTCATGGGTGGTCTGCCAGTTGAGTTTCTTGTCTATGTTTTTTAAAGAAGAGTATCTATAATTCTTAAAATGGGTATTTTGCCAATTTTCACATGCCTTGTTTTCTCTTCTCAAATCAACATGTCTTCGTATTTATACAATTCAGAGTTCAAACAACATTCATTACACTGCTGTCGCTGAACATAAAGACAATCCAAACTTGTTATGCCCAAATATAAAACATGATCCAACTAAGTGAGCAGATGTGTTGCATGAGCAAAGCCTCACCATGTTGTTCCTATTTATTGTCTGCCTTGTTTGGAGGGCGTGCCTGGCGCTGTGAGGTGGTGGATAAAGGCTCTTGCCAATTGCACTTAGTTAATGAAACATTTTATGCACATCTTGTTCTTCTGTTCTGTTGCATTGCCCTTGGGTGACAGAATGGTTTTTAGGAAGTTTGGTTAAACTTGTCAAGCCTTTGAAATGACTTTAAAAATGTTTTGTAGTTACAAAAATAATTGTGTTTATTTCAGAAAATGAAACATGCTTTCTTAATTTGGAGCTAAGATAATGAGCTTTTAAAATGCAGGGTGTTCAGCAAAATTTCAATCAGCTTTTAAAATTTACACTGTGTTTTTCTAATTGTTTTTGTGCTTATTTTCTACTCCTTTCTGCACCTTCCCCATATAATAAGAATGAGAAGACACAAGCACTTGTCTATGAAAAGTAGGCCCAGAATCCTCTATCAGCCAGAAGTTTCCATGAAAATAAAATTCAAAATAAGAGGAGCTGTGTTGCTAAGATTTCTTAGTGGGCCCTTTCCTCTCCTGGGGATCACTCCTGGGTATCTGGGGGAGGTAGGTCAGGCTGCCCATCAGCATGAATCTCAAGGGGTTTGTTTACTCGGTGTTCCACCCTTATTCCTTAAGGGTTGCTTACTAGTATTTCTAGCATGTGCACTAGGATCTTGAAGGAAATAACCAATTAAACTACCTGGTAGAACTATTTATTCATTGTTAATAGTAAAAAGACTCTTTGGACATGATTGAAATTTTAGAAAGGCATGAACTACACTTTTTGTACCAGTCCAGCCTGGTTCTGTTAGTAACGAACAGTCTCTTCCCATTTCAGTATTGCCAGGAATTAAAATCCCCCTCTTTTCCCATCTTTCTGATTTTCCATTGGCCTGTGGTATGTTTCTGTACTCATGACAGAAGACAGTTGGCACTAATCAATATTCGTCTACAGCTACTATTGGTACTACTACAGGGTTGTGGGGAAATGCAAAGAGCATATTATATCATGGGAATGAACTGCCTGGTTCACCTTCTGATTCTGTTACTTACTCCCTGTGGTAATAGACCAGTTCCCAATTCATATTTTCTTACCTGTGCAAATAAGGATGCCATTTAGTGTCTTCCTCAAAGGGCTGTGTTTTAGGACAAGAGCAAAATTACCAGCTGCTTCCTCTCCATGTGCTGGGTTTTGCTTAACTTAAAAAAAAATTATGATGCAATGGAAGTTCTAGGAGATGATGACACAGTTCTAGGAGATGATGACATAGCCAGAGAGCTCTGGGTTCTTCTTTCAAGGCTCCCAGTAAGTACAGTGTTACTCACTCTGCCTTCAGTCCTCTGCCAAAGGTGTGATTCCTTTTGTCTGGGGCAGGAAAAGACCCCTAAGGGGGCTCACCTGGTGGTGAGTGTGGCCCCCTACGTGTTTGACTACAGCCCACAGTCAAGCTATATAGTAATGTCCTGGACTTAGAAGGTTTAGAACTACTGAGCCTTAAGCCCAAACTGTGGACCCTTGGTAACATGTAACCATAACTCATATATCATTTGAGGCAGGATCAGAGCTGACATCTAAACACAACTTATTTTCCTGCTGAAAAAAAAAATGCAGGGCACGGGTTTATATTTCTTTCTAACTTAATTCCTTAATTGAAAAATTAAAAAGTAAGCAAGTATAATTTCATAATTTCTAGACAAGGAGGCTTTATGCAAGAGATTCTGTAGGTATTAACTTTTTCTCCAATCGCCATGTAATTTATCTTTGGGTAATGGGACATGCATATTTTATTTAATAGTTTTCTTAACTCTGTGTATTCTACATGAGGATATCAGAGAGTTTACATATAATGTTGTTTTTATGGTTAAATGAGATTACACATCCCCAGCATTTAGCATGGTGCCTGGTCCCTACTAGACTCAATAAATATAAATAAAAACCCCTACCCTCACTACTTCTTCCCACCACATCAGAGTTTCTGTTTAAATACCAATAGTAGTAGGGTTTCAAGCTTTCTATCTGCTGTTCCTCCAAGTTCTCTTTAAGGAATACAGGTTACTCAACTATAATTTTTAGTATAGCACTTGTTCACTTTCAATTTGCTATCTCACTTACTGCCAACTATGCTACAACTGCTACTGTGTAAACATTCTGTGTAAAACACCTGCTTCAAACCACTTTATGCTGTTGTGGAGAGAGAAGTTTTTCAAGGTTTTAGACAAGGAACACAAATTAATTAAAAAAATAACATGTAATACTTTCCTCTGTTTCTAAGACTCGGTTACCCATTAATTCCTTCTCTTAACGCGACCCCCCAAATGTTGCCTTGTTAAAGACTTTCTGTGTAATCATTTTATGTTTACTTCTATGTGAATTTATATAAATTATGCAGATTACCACTCTTGTCACTATGAAGGGTGAACATATATTCAATTTGGTAACGGATCTCCCAGACAGCCTCATTTCTGGTCCTCCTCCCACCCCTAAGCAAATACCAGTTTGTAATGAGACTCTTGGGATTGGTACCAGACTTTCCCCTTAAAGTAAGTAAAGCATGTACGTCTTAACTACAAAGCTGGTTGATGTAACATGATTTAGCAGAGCACTTTGAGTTCATACAATACTATGCTTAAAATGAAAGAATGGGATTGGCTTTGCTTCTTGTTTGGATTTTTTTGGCCTGGTCAAGTCAGTTCATGAAAGCCTGGTTCCCCTCAATGTAAATTAGAACCCCATTAGCTGCCTCAGAGTCTTGCACTGACCCATATGTACTTGTTGAGGCTCCAATGCCTCCTCTGGAACCTGCAGCATCACTGGGAGGCCTGGCCAGGAGGTGACCTCAAGATTTGCCTTTTTTCTCCTCCAGGGATTACTAGTCTGTGTGAAGACTAATTTTCTAGAAAGACATCCCTTAATCAGACTAGTGGCATACCTATAAAACCCAATATTTTGGAAAGCAAAATGATCAATTAAATAAATAGGCATACATTTACAAAAGTCTCTGAATCAGATTAAACTGAATTTCTATGTTGAAACAAGCACAAACACTGTCCTACATTCCCAGATCTGGTAATCTTATTGATGAGTAGCTGAGAAAGAAGAAAGAAAATGGAATAATTCTATGATTTTTTTTTTTAAACCTAGAGTTAAAGACTTAGTCATCTGTCTATTGCTTGAAAATAGTATGTACACACATCAAATGTTTTAAGAAGGTGGGTAACGGTTGAATGGTGGATAACTGCAGAACTGGTCTCTCCACATGGGTACTTATTCTAACTCAGTCATGGGAAAAATACATTAAAGGTGTTTTGAGGTGCCAGGAGCGCTTAGAAAAGGAGACAGAACCAAAATTGAACTCATACTTGGGGACAAGAGAATAGAGCTAGGAAAACATATGTGGTAAAAACAACTCAAGAAGAGCAGTGAGGAAATCAAGCCTGAAGGCTAGCAATTTCATGAAGATTGTGTACACCAAGCACGTCAAATCGCGGCCCTCAGGCCACATGTAGCCCACAATGAATATTTTTGCAGCCTAGCCAATAGAACCGTATCTAAGAAACGTTTTAATAAAAAATTCATAACTTAATTTTTACAATATCCTGTTATACATAATTATTAATAACAAACTACAAGATTCGCTAATGACTAATTACTATAATCGTGTTGCATTTATTTCCCTTACGTGCCTTATGCGCAGGCGCACCATTTCTCTCCACTAATACTAGCAGTGAATATTTTAGCAGCCGATTGCCACATCATTAATCTTGTACTGACTTGTTTGGTGTGCGCAACAGGAAATATTTCACTTTTGGAGAACAAGAAAAATAGGTTTATTTGCATTATGCTTAGCAATTCGTGCAGTTATTCAGTGTCTGGTAAGTTAATGTTCAAGAAAAAATATTAATTTTTATTAAAATATGCTATTATTTTGTATTAATGATTACTCATTTATTTCAGCCTTTTGTATTCAGCATGTCTCTATCAAAATAAACCTACGTTTCTATGAAAATTGAAGCTTTTGTTTTTTTTCGGCCCACATAAACTTAAACCTTGTTTATTTGGCCCGTGTTAGCCTTTGAGTTTGACATGCTTGGTGTACACAGTCAGCACTGGAAAAGTTCTTCTCTAATTCACAAACCTTTTGTAAGTACCCATTGTGTTCTAGTCATAGTGTAACACTTGGTCTAGGAAAGACATCTATCTTCAAGCAAATGCTTTGCAGTCTCCAAGGGAAAGAAAACATTTAAACAAATAAGGAATATGAAGCTATGCAGTGTAATGGTGGATGGAGGAAGATGGCTCAGTGGGGCCTTGGGAAGAAGTAAGCATTAAAAGAGAGCAGGAAAGGCTTCTTTGAGAAATCAGAGAACTTAATGGAATGTAGCCTTCAGGAAATCAGCCAAGAGGTCTGAATATAAAAACTCTATTTATCATGATCCACTAAACTTGGATTAAGCAAGTAAGGCAAAAGAGATTCTGAGTGTTCCTGAGTCATGCCCCTCTAATATTCTCTGAAAAGCACTTTGGAAGGGACTTCAGAAGGCAGCCAGGAAAATTTGATTATAGATAGTTAAATTTCAGCAACTGAGATTGGCCAAAGGCAAAGATTCCATATAAGAGACCACTTGGAGATTATTTAAACACAATAATTCTCAGCTCCAATTATATACTAGAATCACCTGGGGATCTTTTATGAGAATATTTTCACAACTGGACCCTTCTCCTAGAGCAGTGATGGGCAACCTTTTGAGCTTGGTGTGTCAAACTTCGCCAAAAAACTGAGCATAACTCGGGTAGTGTGTCACTTTGAGGAAAAAACATTATTTCGCAAATGTTTCATCCTCAGGAGCAGCAAATGTTTCATCCTCAGCATGCGGCCACCACAGCGGCCGCGTGCCATCAGAAATGGCTTCGCGTGTCAGTGCTGACACGTGTGTCATAGGTTTGCCATCACTGTAGAGTTTCAGGAGAGAGGCTTAGGCATATCATAAAGGGTCTTTCAGAGACTTCAGAGTGCACTCAGGTAAAAATCATAGATTTAAAGTAGTTGGTCAGAAGCACAAAAAAGGAGAAAGAAAGATCTCCTCACATACAGATTAAGTCTGTGGTTTTCAGATCCAAGCATGCGTTGGCATCACCTGATATTAAAACAGGTTGCTGGACCCCACCCTTGGAGTTTCTGACTCATTAGGACTGGGGTGAGGTCCAAGAATTTGAGTTTCTCACTCATTTTCAGGTAATACTGATGTTGCTGGTCCACATTTTAAGAGCCATTAGACTAGGTCAACTGTGGAGAAAGAAGGAAGACTTGCAATTTGGGGTCATACAGGCATGGTGGGCTCACTAGCTAGGCCCTAGGTCTGACTGGCATCGTGGCAGCTCAGGGAACAGCAGTTGTGATCGGTGCTATGTATGATCTACAATCTTGCTACTTAAACAGGGGTTCTCAGACCATCAGCATAGGCATCACCTGAGTCCTTGTTAAAAATCTAGTCTCAGGCCCTGTGACATCTGGCCTCCTGCCTGTAGCCAACTGCCTGTAGGAGGAGCCAGTATGAATCTGTCCCAGAGGTTCTGTGCTATGTCTGGGGCCCACACCCTTAGGTGGGGTTGGCAGGCCTCAGCATAGTTCTCACAGGCCCACAGGTTAGCAGGTGTGGGTCATGCAAAGGGCCAGGCAGGTTTCCAAATAGGGCAGACAGTGATTGGATAGTGCTGGCCTTCCTCACCTGGTAAGGATGGCACAGGCTTGAGCATCGTCTTATGTCAGGTTCCTCATATTCTTCTGAAGAGCCTAGGAAATTCTTCACGTCTTCCACCATGCCAGCTGTTGTGTCCAGCATGGCCTCAGGTGACTCTGGGTGTCAGCTCCCTTGCCTTGGACAGGACCAGGGCTTCCATCCCAGCGTCATGGGGCCAGGACAATGCCTGGGGTCCCCCTAAGCCTGGCTCAGTGTGGGCGACTCTGGGAGCCTGTAGCTGGCATGGGCGGCAGCACAGAGCCAGCTACTGGAGAAGCATTCAAACTCCAATGAGGAAATTAAGTGAAAACTCTGGCCCTGGCTTGCGAGGGCAATGCCTCTGATGTCCTCCTTCCTGATACAGAAGTAGTATACCTGGGGTCCCAGGTAAGGCCCCAAGAAGACGCAGACGTTGACCAGGTTGGTGAGGCAGGACAGACAGGTCTCTGCTTAGTCCTCACAGGACACTGGCACACATGTGCACAGAACAGCCCCGTGGGCCGTCAGTTTGTACTTGGTCTTGTTGCTCACCTTGGGCAGTGTGAACACCTCCAACTGCCACTCAGATGCATTGAGCTTGGTGTGGCCACCCTGCTTGTCAGGTGCCTGCGCCAAGTCCCACGAGACCTGGCAGGGTTCAGGCAGCAGGTGCTCAGCACCTGCAATTCCCCGAGGGCGACCACGGGCGTGTGGTGCATCAGCCACCCCTCCTTGCCCAGCACCGCTAGTCCTCCTCCTGCTTCTTGCCTCCCCCACCACCGGAGCGTGGGTGAACAATGGAGCCTGTTGGTGCCATGGTGGGTTCACGGTGGACCACTTCTGAAGGAATGTGCCAGCGAAGTAGAGGCAGCCACGACGCCTGAGAGGGAGATGTTGGCCGAGTGGTCGAAGATGCGCTGCACCGGCTTTATCCCCAGGTCCTGGGGGCAGGCCTGCTCCAGCATTAATAGTGGAGGTGGTGAGAAGTTGTGAGACTGTAAATGTATTTTGAAGATATTAACTTCCTCATATCAACCACTGAGCCATACCAGCCGGGGTGAAGAAAGTTGTCTTGACTTGAGTTGCCATGACTCGGGAAAGAGAAAGATATGGAAGCTACACATAGGGAACATCAGAATCTTCAGCTGGGAAGTGAAAGGGAAGCAGAAGCAGGAAAGGTGACACAGGAAAGACAAAACTATATGCATCTCACTTGCTTCATTAGAAGATGTGTATTGGCAGGATGAATATGCAAAACCAATCATCTGATATTACTCTGGGTTTCTCAATGTCTCTTCCATGATACTGTCTCCTCCTATTCCCCGGGGTTGAGGTTGAATTGACCCCTCAGTTGCACTCTTATGTTTCAGATGTTTACATCTGAATAGGTGTTAAGATTTATCTCACTTGTTTAAGTGCTTTCCTTCACCCAGTAGATTATAAGCCCTTTATATACAGGGAAAAATCTTGTTTGTGGTATTACCACATGGAACTTAACAGACACCTGCAAGTATTTGTTGAATGCGTAGATACTTAACATAGAAGAAAAGAGGGAATTATTGCTTTGGGGAGAATATACGGTGAAGTTAAAAAATATGGTGAAAATCTATACATAAAAATTATATATATGTGTACATATATACATATATATTTATGCACAGATAAAGCAAATGTGGCAAAATATTAAGAGTTGTTGAATCTAGGTGAAGGGAATAAAGTGTTTATTGTATTGTTTCTTCACCTAATCTCTAGCCTAAAATATTTCAAATTTATAAATTGTGAAAAATGTTTGAAAATAGTCCTTGAATTATTTCTTTAAATTGAGAGAGCTGTCTCTTTAAATAAGTGTTAAAATATGGAAACTTGAATTTCTATTATTTTTATAAATTTTGCAATATATGATTTCCTTTTCTTACTTAGATATGCTTTGATTTCTGAAGAGACTTAGGATTGCTTTTATATTGACAAGGCTATTTGAAACATAAAGAAATAACTTGCACATTTCTGATTAAAAGCTCTTTTATTATAAAAGAAGTGTTGTTGGTTTGGTAGAATTGTTCAGATTGACTGATTATGCATATTTATTTATCTAAATCTGAATTTCCACATTAATATCACTTGGGAAAAAAGCCATATATAATTTTGAAAATTCATTTTGTTTTCCTTCAATTTTCATTTGGTTACTTATAATGCTTAGGTATAAAATGGCAATTGAGATCATAATTGATGGTATTAATTTATCTTTCTGTCATATAAAGCCTATTCATCACCAGATTGATAATTTATATAGAATTGCTCCTTTTAAACCTACAAAGTGGTTTCTAAAATCAAAGTATTTTTGTTTATGTATGTTTTTATTCTTTGCAAATAGCTAGAATATTTGTATCTCTCTTTTGAATATTTATTAGGGAACTTCCTAAGCATATTACAGGAGAGAAATTTTTTGTTGTTATTCTATCTCTATGCAATAGGAAATGTGATGTATCCCCTACCCCCCCAAATAAATAGGTATATAATCAATTTATTTGAACTTTCCATTTAGTTTATTGGGACAGGCTAGTTTCACGTATTCTATTGCTTAAAATGCAGTGTCATGTATATTGTTAAGACCCACCCTGACAAAATTTATGGAAATCCTGAGATTGTAAAGTTCTAATCCACTGAGTCAATGACATCCTTTTGGAGGAGACAAGGCAAGTAGCACAGATCTCTCTGTAGCCAATATGTGGCCACTGTCTAATTTTCAAGTATAAATTTTGGATTTTACCCAATATTTCCTGTTTTGTTTTTCTTTTTCTTTTCTTTCTTTCTTTTTTTTTTACAACTGGTTTCTAACCAAGGAAGACATTTTATCGCTCACAAAGCACCTGAACAATCAAAGGAAGCTTCCTTTAGGTAGCTTATTTTAATAGTTGTTGGCAAGCTTATCTTAATAAGTTTGTTTTCTCTTATTCTCATGAAAGTTTTTCCTTATTTTGTTATCACTTTTTTTTTTTTACACATTTCTCTTTATTTCTTGTTTGCTCTCTTATGGAGAACAGCCAGGTAACTTCTTCCTCTTATTAACTTCGATTAACTTGAAAATGGTTCATTCAGTATTTATTGAGCACTTGTTACATGTCAGGTACTGTTCTTGATAGAATACATTAGTGAGACAACAAAAATCCCTGTCTTCATGATGCTTACATATTAATGAGGGGAAGACAGATGATGCGCAATAATCATGCTTTAAAGTGCTTTATCTGGCATCACAGAAAAAGATAAATGCTATGGGGGAAAAAGCAATATAAAGGAATTACTAGTGTGAGTGTGAGTGTGTGTGTGTGGGGGGGGAAGAGGGGGGTGTTGAAGTGTAGCTTTCAAGTTTTAAATAGGTTGATCAGGGTGGGTCTCATTGAGGTAGTGACATTGGAGCAAAAGCCTGGAGGCTGGGGGTGAGACATGCCTGGCATGTTCCAGGAATAACAGCAAGGGCAGTGTGAGATGGGAGAGGGAGATATAGGAGATGAGTGGTCTTTCATCCCAAATGAAATGTGAAACCATTAAGTAATTTAAAAGGACAACTATGGCTGCTGGTTTGAGAATAGCCTGGGGGAGGAGGCAAGAGAGAAGCAGAGAGACCAATTAGTTTATTATTCTAGGGGGGAAATGGTAGTGGGTTGGGCCAGAGTATTAATAGTGGAGGTGGTGAGAAGTTGTGAGACTGTAAATGTATTTTGAAGATAGAGCCAACAGGACTTCCTGATGAACACAATATAGGGGGTATGTAAAGAGAGAAGACAAGAAAATTTCTAGGTTATTAAAATGTTCCTTTGGCCTTTCTTCTGCAAGCCTGAATTACCCTCACAGATTCTTTTTATGATTGCAGGATATGTTTCCACATCTTTACTATTTCCTATGGCTGTTTTCTGAAAATTTCCCTTTTTTACATTCTATTAAAAAGTTCATTATAAGTGTGGGAAACAATTCCCATGAAGGTCTTACACAAGGGTAATAAAAAAGAAACTGGTTTCGATTTATAAAAATCCAGAAAGAGATAAACACTATGTTCTCTGACAGGTAATTGAGGAGAAAAATGGGGGTAGATTTTGTTGGAAATTTCATTTTGCATGAAAATGAATCATTGAGCATTATTAGAAACTATCTTATTCCATTAGGCTGGATAAATACATTTCTGGATTCCTCTTAAGGAACCCCTGGCCCAGCCCTTTCATTCTCATCTCTGCTGTGACTAACTGTATTAAAATCATGACTCTTCTGGGTTGTTCCTGTCTAATAAAAGTCATTTACTAAGTATATTCAGTTCCACCTATGACAGATCATGAAAGATGTCCAATATTCTATACCTGACATATAGTAACTCTAACATTAAACTTTAGTATTTGTCATCAAATGTAATGTTGTTTTGTAAAACACTAGTTTTGAAAACATGAATGTGAATAGGTTAGGGAATAATTTGAGTAAAACATGATTTTAGCATGGTTATGCACACTTTTTTCACAAACCAAACCACAGAGAAATACATAAAACACATACAGGCATACAACTCAAACATCTTCCAGTTAGCACAGGTAATTGAGGAGAAAAATGGGGGTAGATTTTGTTGGAAATTTCAGTTTTCATGAAAATGAATCATTGAGCATTATTAGAAACTATCTTATTCCATTAGGCTGGATTAATACATTTCTGGATTCCTCTTAGGAACCCCTGGCCCAGCCCTTTCATTCTCATCTCTGCTGTGACTAACTGTATTAAAATCACGACTCTTCTGGGTTGTTCCTGTCTAATAAAAGTCATTTACTAAGTATATTCAGTTCCACCTATGACAGATCATGAAAGATGTCCAATATTCTATACCTGACATATAGTAACTCTAACATTAAACTTTAGTATTTGTCATCAAATGTAATGTTGTTTTGTAAAACACTAGTTTTGAAAACATGAATGTGAATAGGTTAGGGAATAATTTGAGTAAAACATGATTTTAGCATGGTTATGCACACTTTTTTCACAAACCAAACCACAGAGAAATACATAAAACACATACAGGCATACAACTCAAACATCTTCCAGTTAGCATTACCCTTGATTACCCTTGAAGATTGTATTTTCCTATCTTTTTACATTTGTTAATTTGTCTACATTAAAGCACACACACACACACACACACACACACACACACACACACACTCACCCCTCATTGAACATCCTAGAAAAATCTAAGCATTGTGGTTCAAATCTGTACTTGAAGACCTTAAAGGGAAATCACCAAATCCTGCAGACATGGCTCCTTTAGGCATCAGTAGTGGTTGGTACAGTGGTTATAAATGTCACTGCAGTTTCCAAAGTTTTCAGCTGTTGGCCAAGTTGTGACCGCAGATGAGAAAACCACCAAAGAGCTTACAGCAGTGATACAGAAGTTATTTGAAGAAGAAGGTTGTACATTGGATCCAGTTTTCAATATTGATGAAATAGGCATCTACCCATGCCTTGAATGACCTACACCTCAAAGACAGGAAAAGCTATCCCAGGATTTAAGGCTGCTAAAGATTGTTAAACTGTGATGTTCACGCCAATGCTGAACTGAAAATGGTGAGCCACATCTGTCCACATCTACTGTTACAACTTCCTGTCTAATTTCAGATCAGCCTCCTTCCACCACTTCACAGTACCTCACAAGTTGCACTCTTCCCAGCCCTCTTCCAAAGCAATATTTATTGTGGTATTTAGGCATTTGCTAACCATCAAGCATGCATGCAACTCTGCCACTGTATTTATTAGGTTCCTAACTTTTTTCTTATGGTCACTGATGAAGTCTTTGAATGTTGTGTCTGTAATCCCATTTTCCCCATAAGACATCATGGGGAATCATCATGCTGCACAAAATGCTTAGCATGATGATTTTTAGGAACTCATATATGGCATTATTTCAGAATGACAGTATGGGGCAACAGCATTGTTTTTTCCTTTCTTGAAACACAATGGCGGTGTTAGTTGTTAAGAATTGATATCAAATTGCTTGGTCTGCATGGTAGACTATCTTCTGTTCAGTGATAGGATTATAGAATGATATGGGATTTATGTAAATTAATTAAAACATGTCACTTAATGAGTCTCAGAGAGGTTTAACCCTTTGCACTCGCTTGCTTTTTTCTCAATTCCTTTATTCTACTCGGGATTTAATTTTTTAAATACCCCGGATTTTACAAAGCGCGGCAGTAGAATAAAAAACTGGAGTTTCTTTTCATACAAACTTATTTATTTGGATTTTTTATATTTCAAATTATTGATACATTCAATACAATTCGACATATGAGCTGCTACCGATGCTAACTGTGTGGAGTCACACTCGGCATCCGAGTGCAAAAGGTTAATGACTTGCCTAAGTCACACAGAAAGAGAATAACAGATCTAGGATCATAGCCTAAGGCATTTGACTTCTAGTTCAGTGCTCTTTCTCATTCAGATTGGTTTTAAACTGTAGTTCTCAGGCTAGGCATTGAACCAGCATTATCAGCATCACCTTTAAAGTCGCTAGCAATGAAAATTCAGTGGGCTGGGCCAGCCGTCCTCTAGGGTCCTGGGAGGCAACACTAAAGTTTGAGAACTACCGGCTTAGAATAGAAACTACCAGTATCTCTGACCAAGGAGCCACAAAAATAATGACAGTGAATCTAAAATATTAAGCAGTTTGAGAAGGTCGGTTATATTATTCTTGTGATTTTCATAGATTCAAAAGAGGTATTTAAAAGTATAGACAATTCTAAGATATTGGTTTTATCTATTGATATAAGTACATACAGCACAAAACAAAATATAAGGCAGAAACTAAACAATAATTTCCTGTTAGATAGTAGTTAGAAAGAAAAAGTAATTTTTTCTGAATATGCATATTAACAGCAAGCCACTAAAAAGCACAAATATATGTAAAATATATGTATGTGAAAATCTGTGTGTGTCTATAGTTATAATCTTGGAAATGACAAAATAGTAACCAAAGAAATAGTTTAGTCAGACTGAATATTTTATAGTTTTGAGAACTAGAAGGAGATACAGTTCAAATAGCTATGAATTGCCTTTCCTATTTTCTAAGCTGACCACTGGGGTAGGAAGTTATGTGATCCAGGAACATGGGGGACATTTCCCTAAGTTCTTTACAACCCATGGAATGCCAGCAGCTAGTTTTAGTTCATATATATGAGTATTTTGGGCCAGTTCAGCACTTTACTTAGGGAACTTGGAAACATGCATGTCAATCAAATGTCACTTAGGAGAGGCTTTAGATCCCCCATGGTTATACAGAAAAATAAAAGCATACTTTGTGATCATAATAAACTTTTCATTAGCTTTTCCCACTTATCCCATGTGGAGCAACTATAGGTCTTAATGACAAGTTGAAGACTAGAAGTGACAGGGGAATAACTCAGCTCAGAGTGCAATCTATAATGTTTCTTGAACTGTAGTCACACTCGCTGGCCTCCTGGTGGCTGTGTGCCTGTCATCTAATCTCTTGGTGTTTCCATTTCCTCATCTGTAAAATGGGGACAATATAACTTCCCTCATGGGTTCTGGTGAGGATGAAATGAAGGCATGTTGTGAAGCCCCAGGATCTAAGTTATCACCATGATGTATTCCAATGAACATGATTATTTTTTCTGCCTCTGTCTAATTTTCTGAGGGCATTTAGACTTCAGTTAATTTCTAAATAGTCTCTTTGTGATTAGTGGTGTCATTTTTATTTCATTGGTTATGCCTTTCTATTTGATATTTCTATTATTTATGTACTAGTTATTTTCCCCCTAGGCTATAATTTCCTTGAGGACAGGGGCCATTGTTACCCACTGCATTTAAAAAAAGTGTCTTTCATGTAGCAGGTGCTCAATAAACATGTGTCAAATGAGTGAGAAAATAGAGAAGTTAATATGGGCCTTGGAAGTAAATATAGGATATTCCAGCAATTAACTTGCAGATTGAAGAACCTTTATGCTTAGACCAGCAGTTCAAGGAGTGGGCACACTGAATAAATGTCAAGTTGAATATGAACTAAAATAAAGGATAGAAGTGTGAGCACATAAACAAATGCCTCTGTTACTCAGGTTATTAGTTAATGCTTTATAAACTCTGTTAGGCGAAGTTCATTTTAATGATGAAAATGGCAAAGTTGAATGGTGGAAGGAACAAATGGGTTGCATGAAAAGGCACTAAAAAGAACTTTGCAGCTCTGGGTAGAACATATTTTAATGCTCTATTCAGATTAGCTGATAAATATGGTAGCTATTTATTAGGGTCTTCCTATGAGTTTTTGGTTCAAGATAAACATATCCTATATAATAAAAGGCTAATAAGCAAATTGTCCCCTTGACCGGGAGTTTGACCAGGGGGCGGGGCCAGCCAGCCAACAGCCTGCAGCCCCTTACTCCGGCTGGCTGGACCCCACCTGTGCATGAATTCGTGTGCCTCTAGTGTGTGTGTGTGTGTGTGTGTGTGTGTGTGTGTGTGTGTATGTATATATATATATACATATATATGTACATATATATACATATATATGTACATGTATATATGTGTGTATGTATATATGTATACATATATATACATACATATATACATATATATACACACATACATACATATATACTAGAGGCCTGGTGCATGAAATTCGTGCACGGTTGGGGGCGTTCCTCAACCCGGCCTGCACCCTCTCCAATCCGGGACCCTTTGGGGGATGTCTGACTGCCAGTTCAAGCCTGATCCCTGTGGGATGGGGCCTAAACTGGCAGTCGGACATCCCTCTTACAATCCAGGACCACTGGCTCCTAACCGCTCTCCTGCCTGCCTGCCTGATTGCCCTTAACCACTCTAACTGCCTGCCTGCCTGATTGCCCTTAACTGCCTCTGCTTGCTGGCCTGATCACCCCTTAATTGGTCCCCTGCTGGCCTGGTCACTCCCTAACTGTCCCCCTGTTGGCCTGGTCGCCCCCTAACTGCCCCCCCTGCTGACCTGGCCACCCCATAACTGCTCTCCTGCCAGCCTGATTGCCCCTAACCGCCACTGTGGCTTTGTCCGGAAGGAAGTTGGACGTCCTGAAGATGTCCAGTCAACCTGGTCTAATTAACATATTACCCTTTTATTAGCATAGATATATCATATTTCTCTTGAGTTTTTATTAAAAGGCTAATACAGGATTAATAAATGCATATAGGGTGGGAGAGAAGGTATGCAAATAGGAGGTGACAACAGAATTTCTTGAAAATGAACTAGCATTGGCTCATGAAGCAGGATAAGAAAAGTAATAGCCTGGGGGAGGTGGATAGGGGAGAGGGAGCTAGTATACCCAGCACAACCCTAGAGAGTTGGCCAGTAGAACAGAGTGGATCTGCAAATACAAGGTTTATTTTAAAGTTGAGAACAAAATCAGAGTTCTCTCCTACCACCTCTACCACAAACACACAGTGCTTACACTTTTCTATTTCTTTGTTGTATTTTAAAACCTGAATCTTAGATAATGCATTGTAGCAAATATGACTGAGATTTTCCTTAAGAATTGCTCTTGTGGCTATTTATTTTGTTGTTGTTCTGTTTGATTTCATTTGGTTTAATAACTTGCCTGAACTTAATCTGTTGGATCTATTTTTTCCTGCTACATGTGGCTACTGATGTTTCTGTTCAGTTTTAAAAAGCGTTAATGTTTAAGTTTTAGTGGCTCTCTGGGTCTGCATAGCTCAGTAGTCATCAATGGGTGTTCACAAACACCTTCAGCCAGTAAGCTTTCCATTGTCTGCTGATGGATCTGTGCATGGGGTTGGAAACACGTTAAAAATTCAGACAGTTGTCAAATGTTCAGATTCACCTTCTGCTGGGTCCCTCTTGGAAGTTTCCTGCAGATCTACATGGCATCCAAGTCAACTGGGGATGTGTAGATAGTCAGGGCCCTCTTGAGTCTTCTCTGTACGTGTGCACAGTCTCCTGGATAGCAGGGATCTGTGGAGTACCTCCAGCCCTTCTTTGGCTCTCTCATTCCCAGGTTCTCCTTGTCAAATTCTGATTAGTCAAGTGGTTTACTGCCCACCCCAAGTGAGACTGCCACTCAGGGTAATAGAGCCATGGGCCATTGTTATTTGTTTCCCACTGTGTCTGCTACTTTCATTCACAATACAATTGGGTATGGGTTTTCTGTTCGCAGTACCAAATTAGTTCATTCCTCTCTAGCAGTGAAATTGCTGTTTTTTTATGGCCAGCCCTTCCTTGGAAGTGCTTTAACACTGGCCCATCTGAAACATTGTAAGGGGGAATTGTGGATATAGGCACACGTTTGGTCAAGAATGCCACAGACTACCCAGTTCTTATCTTAATTTCTGCAGTTCATCCTTGAACTAATATTTCTTTTCTTTTTCTTTTTTTTTTAAATAAATCTTTATTGTTCAGATTATTACAGGTGTTCCTCTTTTTTTCCCCCATAGCTCTCCTCCACCTGATTCCCCACCCCACCCCATGCCTTTACCCCCGCCACTGTCTTCATCCATAGGTGTAAGATTTTTGTCCAATCTCTTCCCGCACCCCTCGCACCCCCTTCCCCTGAGAATTGTCAGTCCACTCCCTTTCTATGTCCCTGATTCTATTATATTCATCAGTCCATTCTGTTCATCAGATTTTTTATTCACTTGATTTTTAGATTCACTTGTTGGTAGGTACGTATTTGATGTCATTTTGTTGTTCATAATTTTTATCTTTACCTTTTTCTTCTTCTTCCTCTTCTTAAAGAATACCCTTCAGCATTTCATGTAATCCTGGTTTGGTGGTGATGAACTCCTTTAGCTTCTTCTTGTCTGTGAAACTCTTTATCTGACCTTCAATTCTGAATGATAGCTTTGTTGGGTATAGTAATCTTGGTTGTAGGTTCTTGCTGTTCATCACTTTGAATATTTCTTGCCACTCCCTTCTGGCCTGCATAGTTTCTGTTGAGAAATCAGCTGATAGTCGTATAGGTACTCCCTTGTAGGTAATTAACTGTTTTTCTCTTGCTCCTTTCAAGATTCTCTCTTTGTCTTTTTCCCTTGGCATTTTAATTATGATGTGTCTTGGTGTGGTCCTCTTTGGATTCCTCTTGTTTGGGGTTCTGTACACTTCCTGAACTTGTAAGTCTATTTCTTTCACCAGGTAGGGAAAGTTTTCTGTCATTATTTCTTCTAATAGGTTTTCAATATTTTGCTCTCTCTCTTCTGGCACCCCAAAAATTCGGATGTTGGTACGCTTAAAGTTGTCCAGAGGCTCCTTACACTATCTTCATATTTTTGGATTCTTTTTGTTTTTTTCTGGTTGGGTGTTTTTTGTTTCCTCATATTTCAGATCTTTGGTTTGATTCTTAGGGTATTTTGATCTACAGTTGAGTTTCTGTATATTCTTTATTTCAGAGAGTGTATGCTTAATTTCTGACTGGTCCTTTTCCATTTTTTTGGCATTCTCATTAAGGTCCTTGAAGGTCTCACTAAGTTCCTCAGAGGTTTCATCAAGTTTCTCAGCGGTTTTTAGAAGATTCTTGAGTAACCTTATAAATGTGGTTTTGAACTCTATGTCGTCCAGTAGTTTGCTTTCCTCCATTTCTATCATTCGTGACATGTTTCTTTGTCTTCGCATTTTGGCTGCTTCCCTGTGTTGATGGAGTGGCTTTGTGTGGTAGGTGATGTATGGGGGCCAGTAGCTCAGCCTCCCCAATCACCTGAGGTGGACACTTTTTGTACACCCCTTTTTGGGCTGAGTGCAAAGTCTTGGTGTAGTTAAGCCTTGATTGCTGTTAGTACACTGGGAGGAATTAATCTCCAGACCAATTGGCTGTGAGGACCCGCTGTGTCTATAGTGGAAGAACTGCTGCACTGGAGACACGTTTATGGTGCAGGACTTGTTTCAGTAGGGCTTTGGTGCTCACGGAATCTGCCTCTTGAATGTGTCACTTATGGATGTGAGGAGTTGAAATCTGGTGTCTCACACTGACCCCTAGGTACACTGGCTTTTGGATCTCCAATGGGGTGCAGTCCAGCTACTGTCTGAGGCCACCCAGCAGGAGCTACAGCAAGAACTACAGTTTTCTCTTCTTTGCTTGGGGTTTGGAGGTTTTGGAGCTGTCTGACCCGGGCTGCAAGTTTGCTAGGTTAAGCTGCAATCAGGTGGGCCATTCATATGCAAAAGCTGCTGCTTGGAGCTTGGGTGGGTTTGTAGGTTGTGTGGGGCGGGGTCTCAGGGCGTCACTAGGCTAGGGCATGGCAAACAGCAATGGCTGCCTGTCAGCCATCTCTACGTCTCAGACCGCGTCCCGGACCGCGTCCCCGCGTCCCAGTGCAGTAACCAATTATTCCTGCGCGCAGCTCTGCAAGCAAGCCACCCTCACTTTCCGACCCGATGGCAGACAGTCCAGCTTCTCCCCGTAGGAGTTTGGGTCCCCCACGTCTCCCTAGAAACTGGATTTCAGAGTAATCAGGAGCTTGTCTCCCTTCAGGTTTAACAAAACAACTCCCGCCGCCAACCCGGATCATGCCTCCGTACCTCAGCTTTTCAGTGCTGTGCATGTCTCAATGCTCTTTCCTCTTTCCTTCTAGTTGTAGAACTTCCACTCAGCCAGCTTTCCCGTGGTTCTGGGTGATTGACGTTTTGTCTTTTAGTTGTAGTTTTGAAATTGTTGTGCGAGGCAGCAGTTTAGGTGTTTACCTACGCCGCCATCTTGCTGAGTCCCAAACTAATATTTCTTCTTTTTTTCATTTTTGGTTAATCTTCACCCAAATATATTTTTTTCCATTGATTTTTAGAGATAGTGGGGAGGAAGGGGGAGGGAGAGAAACATCAAAGTGAGAGAAACACATCGATTGATTGCCTGCTACACATGCCCCAACCGGGGCCAGGAGTTGAACCTTCAACCCAGGTATGTACCCTTGGCCAGGAATTGAACCTGTGATCCTCAGTGTTGGGGTCAATCCTATAACCACTGAGCAATACTGGCCAGGGTGCTTGAACTAATATTTCTTAATTTTTTGTTTGCCTCTGGTTATTTTCCAGAGCGCTGAATTTATTATTTTGGACCAGTCTTCCTTTTTATTTATCAGAGGCTAGGATTTGACAATCTCTTCATTCTGTCATATCCATATCCCTCACCTTCATTTTAGAAAGGTATTTTCCTTGGGTGTAGGATTTTGTATTAACAATTGTTTTTCTTTCTGTACACTAGGATGTATATCTAATATCTTCAAGGTTGCATAGTTTATGATGAGAAGTCTACTATAATTTTTTCTTTGTTCCTCTGAATGTGATATGCCTCTTTTCTCTGGCAACCTTTAAGATTTTTTCTTTGCTGTTGGTTTTCAAAACTTTGTATATGATGTACGTGTGTGTGTGTGTGTGTGTGTGTGTGTGTGTGTGTGTTATCTTACTTGGTATTATCTAAGCTCCTTCAATCTTTTCTTTGGTATGTGTCATTAATTTGAAGGAATTCTTAGTCATTATCTCTCCACTGGGTTTCTGCCCTATGTTTTCTGCCATCTTCTACCATATTCAAAATTACAGGTATGTTAGTCCATTTGGTATTATTCCACAACTCTTGGATGCTCTGCTCAATTTTTCACTCTCTTTTTATTTTTATATTTCAATTTAGAAAATTTCTGTTGGTGACAGATTGGGTTGAACTGATTCTATTCACAGTTATACTGACACTACTAATGAGCTTATTGGTGGCATAAGGCATTTCTCTTACAATATTGTTCATTTCTAGCATTTTTATCTGATTTTTCTTCTCTCTCTGCTGAAATTCCTCATATACTTATTATGTTTTTATATTACAGACACCAATTACATCTATTCTTCCATATTTGTTGAGATATAATCTATACTTATAATAAAGTAATATGCAAATTGATCAGGATGCTGTCACATAATGACCGATTAGCAGGCTGCAAGTGCTTCAGGCGCGGGTGGGTGGGGACTTGCAGCTTCTGGGTTGGGGGCAAGGACTTGTACCACCCGGGACATGAGGCTGTCTCCCAGCCTGGTGCTCAGCCGGGGATGTGAGGCTGCCTCATTGACTCCTCATGTGAAAGGTGAGTGTAGAAATCCCTTTCACTTCCTGCGTGGTTCAGGGTTCCAGTTCAGAGTTCGAGTTCTGGAGAAGGGCTGCACACAAATGAAAAGAGACTAGAAGAAATTCAATTTGGCGAAATGGGGGGCCAGGCGGTAGTCCAACTCTAGTGGGAGAACTACTCCTGCTCTGGCCCTGCCATCCCTTTTATTGAGGCTTTGGGGAAAACACCTTAGGCAAGATAAACAGAAATTTACATGTAGCCCTTAGGCAGGAAATAACAGAAACTTACATGGGACAAACAAAGGTGGAGGCTGCTTCAGCTAACAATGTCTCAACTAAAGGGTGAGTGGTTAGAGCAATTAAGGTTGTTGACCAGCCTTCCTGGCTTCCTGTCAACATCTCTCTTTTAGTGAAACTGATTTGTTTCCGGCAGGTGAGCTCAGATCCTCATTCTTATTTAGTGTAGTGGAGCGTGGGAATTGGTTTATAGGATCCAGTCTCACTTGGGGAAATGTTACTACAGTCTGAGAGTATATTTAAAATGGGGATCATATTTATTCGCTCACAGGCTTGCTGTAGAACACACAGAGTCACCATCCTCACAGAATTCAGGATGCCCCACGTGCAAACCTAGAACGAAAAGTCAGCAACACCTCACATGGCCAAGAACTAGAAACTGCCCTTTGAAAGGAGTGTATGCAACAGAACTGTGAGTCCCGGGAGGGTGAAGAGGAAAGCTGTCCTTGCAGTTAATTTAAGAGTTTAAGGTGCAAATCTGCCATTAGAAAGTAGTGGCGTAACACGAAGACCATGTAGTCATGTGGCAACACTGAGACCATGGGACCCTTGGGATGAGCAGTTTCTGACTGCTCATCCACCCCCTGTCCCCACCCTGGCCTCTGGGTGCCTGTTACAGACAACCACGTGTGCAGGGATGAGGGCTTCGGGGCTGTGGTAGTGGGGTTAGGGGACAGAGGACCTCCTCCCAT
Source organism: Eptesicus fuscus (assembly GCF_027574615.1). Classification (NCBI taxonomy): domain Eukaryota; kingdom Metazoa; phylum Chordata; class Mammalia; order Chiroptera; family Vespertilionidae; genus Eptesicus; species Eptesicus fuscus. The sequence continues at coordinate 85,610,134 of NC_072481.1, forward strand.
AAAATCTCCCCCAGCCTGCGTAGCATGCGCCTGCTGATGGTGTCACCAGGTGATGTCACCTAGAGGGGCCGCTTAGGCGGTTTCCCTGAAGAGGGGCACACGCCAAGCTCAGAGGCGAGGAGGTATAGGCTTGGGGGCCACATGACTCCCCGCAGCCCCTGCAGTGCAGCTGGAGCTGAAGCTGCAGATCCGTGTGGCTGCCACAGGACAGTGCGGTGGCCCCGACGCTGGTGGCGAGTGCTGGGTGCCTGAATCCGGGGAGCTGCCTAGACCCACAGGCCTTCCTAGCTAGACTGCTCCCCTTCTGCATCCCTCACCAAAGCTGGGTATGACCCTCATCCTCCCCACCAGACCCCAGGGGCCCAACCTCCAAAATTGTGACCTTTGACTGCACGCCCTCACCTGAACATTTCAGTCTCAGGACCTAACACCTCCCTTAACACACTCACCTTCGATCTAACCTTTAACTGAAGCCATTGCCAACAACATCAGGTCCAGCACTACTCTCCCCCTTCTAGCCCCCACCTTCCTCATGGAAACTGCTATTGCTTCCCGTGAACTCAAATGAAATAGGATTAATCAAAGAAGAATATGTCCGGGCAAAGAACTTGAACTAAAGAAGAAATAAAGTAACTAATATACACGAGAAAAGTTAACTTCAAAGATAATCAAGTAATTGCAAAGGAAAGATACCTGGAACATTTAAAAAAATCATAATATTCAATACTGGAGAGGGTGTGATGAAACAGACACCTGATGGCACTGCTCCAGAGCATAGGGGACAGCATTTCTGGATACAGTTTGACAGGATGAGGCAAATATTCAGGCTCCTGGGCTGGATGATTACATTCCCAGGAATTTATTGCACATAATAATAAAAAAATTGGGCCAGATAACATCTATACTAATAAAAGAGTAATATGCTAATTAGACCAGGAGACCTTCCCGAGACCTTCCGGATGTCCTTCCAGACAAAGCCATGGTGGCAGGGCTGAGGCAGAGGCGGTTAGGGGCAATCAGGCCAGCAGGGGAAGCAGTTAGGGGGGATCAGGCCAGCAGGGGAGGGCAGTTGGGGGCAATCAGGCAGGCAGGCAGAGGCAGTTAGGGGAAATCAAGCAGGCAGGCAGGTGAGTGGTTAGGAGACAGCAGTCCCAGATTGTGAGAGGGATGTCTGATTGGAGAGGGTGTTGGCTGGGCTGAGGGAACCCCTCCCCTTGTGCATGAATTTCGTGCACCGGGCCACTAGTCATAATAATAAAAGGCTAATATGCAAATGGTAATCACGCCATGACACCATAACGACCGAACAGCAGGAGGCTGCGTGTGAGGCAGGCCCTGATGGGTGGGGACTTGTGCCAGCCTGGGACATGAGGCTGCCTCCCAGCCCAGCGCTTGGCCATGGATGTGAGGCTGCCTCCCTTCCCAGCGCCAGGCTGGGGGACATGAATAGCAATATTAAAGTATTTCCTCTAATTAATTATCTTTGAATGTGCACCAGGCCACTAATTGACATATAATGTATAAGATTAAGGTGTATAACATGATTATTTGAAATACGTATATATTGCAAAATGATGACCATATTAAGGTTAATTAACATATCTATCACCTCACACAGTTACCTGTTTTGTGGTGAGAACTTTAAAAAAATCTTTAAAAATTATTTATTTATTTATTTATTTAAATTTTTATTTTTATTGTTCAGATTATTACAGATGTTCCTCTTTTTTCCCCCCATAGCTCCCCTCCATCTGGTTCCCACCCCACCCCAGGCCCTTGCACCCGTACTGTCCTCATCTATAGGTGTAAGCTCTTTGTCTAATGTTTTTCCGCACCCCCCCATACCCCCTCCCCCCTGGAATTGTCAGTCCACTCCCTTTCCATGCCCCTGATTCTATTACATTCACCAGTTTGTTCTGTTCATCAGATTTTTTGTTTATTTGATTTTTAGATTCACTTGTTGATAGATATGCATTTGTTGTCACTTTGTTGTTCATAATTTTTTATCTTTACCTTTTTCTTCTTCTTCCTCTTCTTAAAGAATACCCTTCAGCATTTCATATAATACTGGTTTGGTGGTGATGAACGCCTTTAGCTTCTTGTATGTGAAGCTTTTTATCTGACCTTCAATTCTAAATGATAGTTTTGCTGGGTAGAGTAATCTTGGTTGTAGGTTCTTGCTATTCATCACTTTGAATATTTCTTGCCACTATCTTCTGGCCTGCATGGTTTCTGTTGAGAAATCAGCTGACAGTCATATGGGTACTCCCTTGTAGGTAACTAACTGTTTTTCTCTTGCTCCTTTTAAGATTCTCTCTTTGTTTATTGCCCTTGGCATTTTCATTATGATGTGTCTTGGTGTGGTCCTCTTTGGATTCCTCTTGTTTGGGGTTCTCTGCACTTCCTGGACTTATAAGTCTATTTCTTTCACCAGGTAGGGGAAGTTTTCAGTCATTATTTCTTCAAATATGTTTTCAATATCTTGCTCTCTCTATTCTTCTGGCACCCCCATAATTCAGATGTTGTTATGCTTGAAGTTGTCCTAGAGGCTCCTTACACTATCTTCATATTTTTGGATTTTTTTTTTTCTTTTTGATCTTCTGGTTGGGTGTTTTTTGCTTCTTTGTACTTCAAATCTTTGACTTGATTCTTGGGATCCTCTAGTCTACTGTTGAATCTCTGTATATTATTCTTTATTTCAGTCAGTGTATACTTAATTTCTGACTGGTTCTTTTCCATTTTTTGGGCATTCTCACTAAGATCCTTGAAGGTCTCACTAAGTTCCTTGGAGGTTTCTAGAAGGTTCTTGAGTAATCTTATAACTGTGGTTTTGAACTCTATATCCAGTAGTTTGCTTTCACCCACTTCTTTCATTTGTGACATGTTTCTTTGTCTCCGCATTTTGGCTGTTTCCCTCTGTTTGTTTCTATGTATTGGGTAGCTGCTAAGTCTCCTTGAGTTGATAATGTGGTCTTATGTGGTAGGTGTTCTATAGGGCCCAGTGGCTTAGTCTCCCCACTCACCTGAGGTGGACACTCTTGATGCATCCCTTTGTGGACTGTGTGCACAGACATGTTGTAGTTAAGCCTTGATTGCTGTTGGCATCACTGGGAGGAATTGACCTCCAGGCCAATTGGCTGTGAGGACCAGCTGTGTCTACAATGGAAGAGCTACTGTGCAGGAGACACCCTTATGGGGCATGACTTGCTTCAGTGGGACTTTGGTGCTCACTGAGTCTGCCCCTAGGGGATGTCGAATTATGGATATGAAGAGTTGTAATCTGGTATGGTCTCACACTGACCACTGGGTACACTGGCTCTTGGGTTTCCAAAGAGGTGCAAAGTCAGCCAACTGCCTCGGGTTGCCCAACAGGGGCTACAGAGAGATCTGCAGATTCCTCCTCTTTGTATTGGGTTTGGAAGTGCCCAAATGAGGCCCAGCTGTGTAGCAAGGCAGGCTGCTGCTGCCAGATTGATGCTTTGGGGCTCCCTTACCCAGCTGCTGCCTACTTGATAGGTTTTAGACTGAGAAAGGACAGGCCATTCATATGCAAAATCTGCTGTGCACAGCTTGGGGAATCATCAGGGTGGAGCAAACAGCAATGGCTGCCAATCAGCCCTGCACCAGAGAGTTCCCCACGCAGAAATAATGACCACTAAATGAACCTCCGTCTGAAAGAAAGCCGCCCTCCAATTCCTGTCCTGATGCCAGACAGTCCAGTTTCTCCCCGTATGTGTCTGGGCTGCCCTGAGTCTCGCCTGGAATTGGAGTTCTGAGAAAGCGGAAGTTTGTATCTCCCTCCCAATTAAAAAAGCAGCGCACCTGGTGCCAGCTCATTCCACACCTCCACACCTCCTACCAGTCTCAATGTGCTTTCTTCTTTACCTCTTTAGTTGTAAAACTTCCACTCAGCCAGCTTTCCCGTGGTTCTGGATGATAGTTATTCTTTTAGTTGTAATTTTGATGTGCTTGTGAGAGGCAGCAAGTACATGTGTTTACCTATGCTGCCATCTTGGTTCCTCTTTATTGTTGAAAGTATTACATATACTCCCCTTTTTTTTCCCGTTGACCCTTTATTGCCCACCCCCACCTCCCATCTCAGGCCTTCAACACCCTATTGTTCATGTCCATGGATTATATATATACACATACAAGTTCTTTGCTTGCTCTCTTCCCACCCACCCACTCCATCTCCCCTCTGAGATTCAACATTGCATTCCCTGCTTCTATGTCTCTGGATCTATTTTGTTCATCAGTTTGTTTAGTTCATTAGATTCCACCTATGAGTGAGATCATATGACACTTTCTCTGACGGGCTTATTTTGCTTAGCATAATACTCTCCAGGTCCCTCTATGCTGTCTCAAAAAATAAGAGATCCTTCTTTTTTTACTGCTGCATAGTATTCCATCATGTAGATGTACCACAGCTTTTTTAACCACTTACCTGCTGATGGGCACTTGGGCTGTTTCCAGATCTTAGTTATTGTAAATTGTGCTGCTATGACGATAGGGGTGCATATTTTCTTCCTGATTGGTGTTTTGGGTTTCTTAGGATATATTCCTAGAAGTGGGATAACTGGGTCAAATGACAGCTCCATATTTAATATTTCGAGGAAACTCCATATTATTTTCCATAATGGCTGCACCAATCTGCATTCCCACCAGCACTTGTCATTTGTTGATTTGTTGATATAGCCATTCTGACAGGTGTGAGGTGATACCTCATTGTTGTTTTAATTTGGATCTCTCCAATGATTATTGACTTTGAGCATTTTTTTTCCTATGCCTCTTGGCCATCTGTATATATACTTTGGAGAAGTATCTATTCGGGTCCTTTGCCCATTTTTTAATTGGATTGTTTGTGTTCCCTTTGTTAAGTTGTATGAGCTCCTTTTATATTTTGGATATGAACCCTTTATCAGATGTATCATTGCCAAATATGTTCTCCCATTCAGAGGGCTTCCTTTTTATTTTGTAGACAGTTTCTTTTGCTGTGTAAAAATTTTATTTTGGTGTAGTACTATTTGTTTATTTTCTCTTAAGTTTCCCTTGCCCTAGGATATGTATCCCCAAACATATTGCTATGAGAGATGTCTGAGATTTTGCAGACTCTTGTATCTTCTAGCATTTTTATAGTTTCATGACTTACATTTAAGTCTTTTATTCATTTTGAGTTTATTCTTATGTATGGTGTAAGTTGGTAGTCTAATTTCATTTTTTTTTGCATGTACCTGTCCAATTTTCTCAACACCATTTATTGAAGAGACTATCTTGACTTCATTGTATGCTCTTGCCTCCTTTGACACTCAAATATTAATTGAGTGTAATGGTTTGGGTCAATTTCTGGGTTCTCAGTTCTGTTCCATTGATCTATATGTCTGTTCTTATGCTAGTACCAAGCTGTTTTGATTACAGTGGATTTGTAGTATAACTTGATATCTGGTATCGTTATTTTCCAACTTTGTTCTTCTTTCTCAAGATTGCTGAAGCTATTCAGGGTCTTTTATGGTTCTATACACATTTTTGGACTGTTTGTTCTAGGTCTGTGAAATATACCATTGGTATTTTAATAGGGATTGCATTAAATCTATAGATTGCTTTGGGTAGTATGGACATTTAAATGATGTTAATTCTACTAATCCATGAATACAGTATATTCTTCCACTTATTTATATCTTCTATTTCTTTTTTGTATGTCCTATAGTTTTTTGAGTACAAGTCTTTTACTCCCTTGGTTATGTTTATTGCTAAGTACCTTAATTTTTTATGTTACAATGGTAAATGGGATTGTTTGTATAGTTTCACTTTCAGAGAATTCATTAATGGTGTATAAAAATGCCATTGATATCTGAGTGTTACTTTTGTATCCTGCTACATAGCTGAATTCCTTTATTTTTTATTTTTTTTATTTAGTTAAATTGATTGGGTGACATTGATCAACATGAACATATAGGTTTTAGATGTGGGTTTCTATGTTACAAGATCTGTATTTTGCACTGTGTGCCCACCCCAAATGTGAAATCTTCTCCTGTCACTTTATATTATGACTCCCTTATCTCCTGACCCGCTTCCCTCTGGCAACCACATGCTGTTGTTTGTGTTTATGAGTTTCAGTTTTATATCCCACATATGAGTGAAATCATATGGTTATTAGCTTTTTATGACTGACTTATTTCACTTAGCATAATGTTCTCAAGGTCCATCTCTGTTGTTGAAAATGGTGCTATTTCATCCTTTCTATGGCTGAATAGTATTCCATGTGTATATGTACCACATCTCCTTTATCCTGTCCTCTATCACAGGACACTTTGGTTGTTTCCATGTCTTGGCTACCATGAATAATGCTGCAATGTACATAGAGGTGCATATATGTTTACAAATACATACATGATTTCATGGTTTTCAGGTATATATCCAGAAGTGGGATTGCTGGTTTGTATGGTAACTCTATTCTTAATTTTTTGAGGAATCACCAGATTGCTTTCCATAGTGGTTGTACCAGTCTATATTTCCACCATCAGTGAATGAGGGTTCCCTTTTTCCCCACAACCTCTCAACATTTGTTGATAATGGCCACTCTAACAGATGTAAAGTGGTATTTCATTGTAGTTTTGATTTGCATTTCCCTAATTGCCAGTGAGGTTGAACATATTTTCATATATCTATTGGCTGTTCATATGTCTTCTTGGGAGAGGTATATTTTCAGATCCTCTGCCCACTTTTTGATTGTGTTGTTTGATCATTTTGTGTTGAGATTTTTAAAATATATTTTGAAATTAAACCTTTGTCAGAGCTATTGTTTGCAAATATCATCTCCCATCTGGTTGGCTGCCTCTTTGTTTTGTTGTCAGTTTGTTTTGCTGTGCAGAAGCTTTTTAGTTTTATATTGTCCCATTCATTTATTTTTGCCTTTACTTCCCTTCCCTTGGGGTCAAGTTCATAAAATGTTCTCTAGACCCAGATCCATAAATGTGGTCCCTATATTTTCTTCTATTGTATTGGTTATTATAGCTCTGTAGTATAATTTGAAGTCAGGTAGTGTGATAACTCCAGTTTTGTTCTTTTTTTCTCAGGATTGCTTTGGCTCCATAGAGATCTAATGATTTCTTGTTCTATTTCTTTACAAAATGACATTGGGATTTTGATGGGGATTGCATCAAATCTTTATGTTGCTTTGGGTAATATAGCCATTTTAAATATATTGATTCTTCCAATCCATGAACATGGGATATTCTTATACTTTTGTGGTGTGTTTTTTTCCCCCCAATTTCTTTTAGTAATGTTTTATAATTTTCACTATATAGGTCTTTCACATTTTTTGTTAAGTTTATTCCTAGGTATAAAGGTCTTTCACGTTTTTTTTTGTTACGTTTATTCTTTTGGTTGCAATTGCAAAAGGAATTGTTTTTTCCATTTCTCTCTTCTAAAGTTTTGTTGTTTGTATACAGGAAGGCAATAGATTTTTGCACATTGACTTTGTGTGCTGCAACTTGATTGTATTTGTTTATAATAGTGTTTTGATGGAGCCTTTAGGTTTCTTTCAAAAAATCTTTATTGTTGAGAGTATTACATTTGTCCCCCTTTTTCCCCCCCCCCATTTTTTTCCTCTGCCAGGTTCCCACTCCACCCTAGGCCTTCACCACTCTACTGTCTATGTCCATAGGTAATGCATATATGCATATAAGAGCTTTGGTTAATCTCTTCATCCCCACTCCCCTTTCCTCTGGATTCGTCAGTCTGTTCCATGTTTTCATGCCTCTGGTTCTATTTTACATATCAGTTTATTTTGTTCATTAGATTTCTTGTTTGTTTATTTTGTTTTTTAGATACACTTGTTGATATATATGTATTTATTGCCATTTTATTGTTCATATTTCTCCTCCTCCTCCTCCTCCTCCTTCTCCTCTCCTCCTCCTTCTCCTCCTTCTTCTTCTTTGAATACCCTTCAAGATTTCATGTAATATTGGTTTGGTGGTAATGAGCTCCTTTAGCTTTTTTATTGTCTGTGAAGTTCTTTATCTGACCTTCAACTGTAAATGATAGCTTTGTTGGGTAGAGTAATCTTGGTTATAGGTCCTTGCTCTTCATCATTTTGAATATTTCTTGCCACTCCCTTCTGGCCTGCAAAGTTTCTGTTGAGAAATCAGCTGGCAATCATATGGGCACTCCCCTGTAGGTAACAGTTTTTTTCTTGCTGCTTTTAAGATTCTCTCTTTGTCTTTAACCCTTGGCATTTTAATTATGATGTGTATTGGTGTGTACCTTTTTGGGTTCTTCTTGTTTGGGACTCTCTATGCTTCCTGGACTTGTGAGTCTATTTCTTTCACCTGGTAGGGGAAGTTTTCTGTCATTATTTCCTCAAATAGATTTTCAATATCTTGCTCTCACTCTTCTCCTTCTGGCACCCCCATAATGCAAATGTTGGTACTTTTGAAGTTGTCCCAGAGGCTTCTAACACTATCTTCATATTTTATATTCTTTTTTCTTTTTTGCTCTTCTGATTGGGTGTTTTTTGGTTCTTCATATTCCAAGTCAATTTGATTCTTGAAATCCTCTACTCTACTATTGACTCCCTGTAAATTATTCTTCATTACAGTTAATGTTTGCTTAATTTCTGGCTCGTCCTTTTTCATGTAGTTGACATTCTCACTAATTTCCTTGAAATTCTCACTAAGATCCTTGAAATTCACAGTAAGATCTTTGAAAGTCTCACTAAGTCCCTTGAAGCTCCATTAAGATCCTTGAGCAACCAAATAACCATTGTTTCAAACTCTGTATCTAGTAGTTTGCTTGCTTCCATTTCATATAGGTTTTTTTTCTGGAGATTTCTTCTGTTCTTTCATTTGTGACACGTTTCTTTGTTTCCACATTTTGGCTGACTCATTGTATTTGTTTCTATGTATTAGGTAGAGCTGCAATGTCTCCTAGAATTTGTAGAGTGGCCTTGTGTAGTAGATGTCCTGTAGGGCCTAGTAGGTCAGCCTTCCCAGTCTCCTGAGCTGGGCATGCTAGGTGCACTCCTGTGTAGGCTGTGTGCACAGTTTTGTTGTAGTTGAGCCTTGATTACTGTTGGTGTTACAGGGTGTCACTTGGAGGAATTGACCTCCAGGCCAATTGGCTATGAATATCAGCTGCAACTACACCCCTGTGGAGCAGGACTTGCTTCAGTGGGACTTGGGTGTTCACTGAGTCTGCTCCTTGAATGTGTCACTTGTGGATGTGTAGAGTTGTAATGTGGTATGGTCTGAAGCTGTCCACCAGGTGCACTAGCTCTGCGACATCCCAGGAGGTGCAAAGTCAGCCACTACCTGGGGCCACTGACAGGAGCTACCAAGCAATCTGCAGATGGCTGCTATTTGTATTGGGCTTGGAAGTGCCCAGGTGAGACCCTGGTGCCAGTGCTGGGTCTTGGGCCTCTTATTGAAAGGTATGGGGTATGCTGATGCCAGCTGCTGCTTGTTTAAGAGATTTTAGAAAGGTCTGAAGCCTGAGCCAGCACAGGCCATTCATATGGAAAAGCTGCTGCAAACAGCTTGGGTGGGGCTGAAAGTTGGATAGGGTGGGGTCTCAGGGAATCATGAGGGTGGAGCGAAAAGTGTGAGCCATGCTAATGGGGGAGGTCATCCCAGCACAGGAACAATGACCTCTGCAAGTTTCTCTGTCTGGGAGAAAAACATCCCTGAGTTTCTGGCCCAATACCAGACAATCTAGTTCCTCCCAGTTTGTCTCTGGTTCCCCCAATGCCACTGCCCAGTGCTGGAGCTCAGAAGGATCAAGTCTGAATAAGTCCTTGTGCTGGCCCTTTAAGAGGGACTGAGTGGGTCTCCAGCAGCCTCCATGTCACTCAGCTACAATCTCTGCTGGTTTTTACAGCCCAAAGTTATAGGGACTTCTCTTCCTAGCTCTGGAACCCTGGGCTAGGGGTCTGGTGTGGGGCTGAGACCCCTTGCTTCTCAAAGGTAGAGGTATCCCTCTAATTAAAAACACACCACACTTGGGTGTGGGACAAGCCCTTTCGGTGCCTCCACCTCTCTTATCAGTCTCAATGTACTTTCTTATTTAATTCTCTAGTTGTTGGACTTCCATTCAGCCAGCTTTCAGGTGGTTCTGAATGGTGTTTGTTCTGTATTTTAGTTGTAATTTTGAATGGTTGTAGGAGGCAGTGAGAACCAGCTTTTACCCATGCCACCATCTTGGTCCTCTCTTTTTAGGATTTTTTATATATAGAATCATGGTGTCCACAAAAAGTGACAGTTTTACTTCTTCCTTCCCTATTTGAATGCCTTTCTCTTGTCTTATTGCTCTGGCTAGGACTTCCAGCATTATGTTGAATAAGAGTGGTGAGAATGGACATCCTTATCCTGTTCCTGATCTTAGAGGAAAAAACTTGCAATTTTTCATCATTGAGTATATTAGCTGAGGGTTTATCATATATGGCCTTTATTATGTTGAGGTACTTTCCTTCTATTCCTATTTTATTGAGTGTTTTAATCATAAATGGATGTTGCATATTATCAAATGCTTTTTCTGCATCTCTTTTTTTTAAATTACTTTATTGATTAAGGTATCACATATTTGTCATCAACCCCCCCACACGCATGCCCCCATCCCTCTGTTGTCCGTGATCACTGGTTAGGCTCATATGCAAGTACAAAAATCCTTTTGTTGATCTATCTCCCTTGTCCCCACCCTCCCCTACCTTCCCTCTGAGGTCTGACAGTCTGATCAATGCTGTTCTTGTTCTTCAGTCTATGTTGTTCATCTTTTCCCCTAGATGAGTGAGCTCATGTGATACTAGGAATACACTTATAGGAACCGAAAATGAGACAAGCAATAATGGTTATGCTGAGAGGCAAATGAATCAGTCTATAGTGAGTTTCTTTCTGAGCCAACAGTTCTTTTGAGTCCCGATTTCTATGTCCAACAGTTGTTTATGTGTACATAACAGCAATGATATTTCAGTTCTGGATGGTGGACAAATGGTGGTAATGCAGGTCCGACCCTCTCTGGTTTGGTCCTGGGCAATCTGCAGTGATGCACATCTGCTGACTGCTAGTATGGCAAGGCATGGTCAGCGTCTTCCATATCTGGACTGTTTCTCTTCTGTCTTCATGGCTGGAGCACTCCTGTCAATTCCTCTCTGTTGCAGGAATCCACATAGTCTCGGAGTTGTTTTCTGAAAATATACAAACATATTCTCGACCAAAAGTTAATAAAGGAATCTTTTCTATAAATTTGACTTTCGATCCTTTTTCATTTTTTTTTTCCCAAACGATTTTCCTTTGGCTTGTTTTGATACCATGTATGTTTTACCTGGGTGTCTTGCTGTTAGCATTACAAATGAATGTTAATTTTCTAAAGTAAAAATTTTCTAGATGTAATTTATTTACAGGATATTTTTCCTTACATGATATTCTTCTACTATCCCCCCTTTTTTGGTTTAAATATTAGGAGGCTTTTGGAAATTTTATGCTGTAATCAAAAATTTTTCTGCTTCTCTTGATAAGATCATATGATTTTTATCCTTTCTTTTTTTAATGTGGTGTATTACATTGATAAGTTAGCATATGTTGAACTATCCTTGTGCCCCTGGGATGAACTCCACTTGATCATGATGTGTTCTTTTTGATGTACTGTTGTATTCTATATGCTAGTACTGTGCTTAGGATTTTTGCATCTGTATTCATCTGAGATACTGGTCTGTAGTTTTCCTTTTTGTGTGTTTTCTTTGCTGGGTTTTGATATCAGGGTTATATTGGCCTCATAGAATGTGTTAAGAAATATTGCCTCTTCTTCAAATTTTTGGAAGAGTTTAAGAAGGATAGGTTTTAAATCTTCTCTGAATATTTGGTAGAATTCACTGGTGAAGCCATCTGGTCCTGGACTTTTACTTTTTGGGAGATTTTGATGGTTATTTTAATTTCCTCACTACTGATCAGTCTATTTAGATTTCAAATTCTTAATGATTTAGCCTAGGCAGATTATATATTTCTAGGAACTTATCCATTTCTTCTAGGTTATTGAATTTGGTGGCATATACCCTTTCATAATATTCTAGTATGATTCTTTGTATATCTATGATGTATGTAGTGACTTCTTTCTCATTTCTAATTTTGTTTATATAGATATTTTCCATTTTTTCCTTAGTGAGTCTAGCCAGGGGTTTTTCAATCTTGTTAATCTTTCCAAAGAACCAGATCTTTGTTTTATTATTTTTTTGTATAATCTTTTTCTCTATTTAAATCAATTTTGCTCTAATTTTTATTATTTCCTTTCTTCTGCTGACTTTGGGTTGCTTTTGTTTTTCTTTTTCTAGTTCTTTAAGATATGATGTTAGGTTGTTTACTTGAGATTTCTCTTCTTTCTTGAGATAGGCCTATAATGATACAAACTTCACTCTTCTTACTGCTTTCCCTGCATCCCAGAAGTTTTGATATGTTGTATTTTAATTCTTATTTGTCTTTATATATCTTTTTTTTTTATCCAGTAATTTTTTAGTAGTATGTTGTTTAATCTCCACATATTTGTGGATCTCTTTACTTCCTTTCTGCAGTTGATTTCTAATTTCAAGGCATCGTGGTTGGAGAATATGCTTGGTATAATTTGAATCTTCTTGAATTTGTTGATGCTAGTTTTGTGACCCAATATATGGTCTATCCTTAAGAATGTTACAGGTGCCCTGGAGAAGAATGTATAATCTGATGTTATGGGATGAAAGGTTCTGTAAATGTCAATTATGTCCATTTGGTCTAGTGCAGTGGTCGGCAAACTGCAGCTCGCGAGCCTTGGTTTGCCGCTCTGTTGACTAATGAGTTTGCCGACCACTGCCTTAGGGAAAAACACTTAACATTTTAATAATGTACTAATGTCTTTAACCTGAAGTCAGAACTTCTGGGTAAGGGTAATGCCTTACGCAGTGGTCGGCAAACTCATTAGTCAACAGAGCGGCAAACTGCGGCTCGCTAGCCGCATGTGGCTCGCGAGCCGCGTTTGCTGACCACTGGTCTAGTGTTTCATTTAAGGCTGATATTTCTTTATATATTTTTTGTTTGGTTCATCTATCTAGAGCTGTAAATGGACTATTAAGTTTTCCAGTGATGATTGTGTTTTGATCTGTTTCTCCCTTTAGTTCTGTGAGTAGTTGTTTTATATATTTTGGTACTCCTTGATTGGGTGCGTATATATTAAAAGTGGTATGTTTTCTTGATGTAGTATTCCCTTTTTCATTATAAAATGTTAATCTTTGTCTCTTGTTATCTTAAAGTCTATTTTTTCAGATATAACAATGGCCATACCTGCTTTTTTTGTGGATGTTATTTGCTTGGAGAATCATTTTCCATAGAATCTATCTTTGTCTTTTCAGCTTAGATGTGTCTCTTGTAGGCAGCAAATGGTTGGGTTTTGTTTCTTGATCCATTCTTCTACCTTCTGCCTCATTATTGGTGAATTCATACCATTTACATTTAGGATAATTATTGATGTATGAGGATTTCCTATACATTTCCCATTTTATCTTTTGTTTTCTGGTAGCTCTGTGTCTCCATTAGTTCTTTTCCTTTGTGTTTCTGTCTGTTTGTGTTTTTTTTTGGTGGTATGCCATACTTCTTTCCACTGTTTCCTCTTTTTTTAAGCTATGTGTCCTGGTTTGGGGTTTGTGTATGCGGTTACCATTAGGTTTATAAAAAATAAAATTGTATATATACCATAGTTTTTTCTTTAGTGCAGCTGACCTTCATCCTCCTTTGCCAGTTCAGACCTTTACCACCTCCCCTTTTATGTTTTTGTTGTCACAAATTATCCCTATTTGTACTGTAAGTTTTTTGGTGATCTTATTCATAGTGTTATGTTCTCAGGTAGAATAAATTCCTTGAGTATTTCCTGCAATGGAGGTTATCTGGTGATAAAACCCCTGAGCTTCAATATGCCTGGGAACATCTTTAGTTCTCCTTCATATTTAAAGGATAATTTTGTTTGACATATTATTTCACTTTCAGACATTTGAATATTTGGTCCCATTCTCTCCTGGTTTGTAGAGTTTTTGCTGAGAAGTCAGATGAAATTCTGATGGGTTTTCCTTTGTAGTTTACTTCCTTCTTTACCCTGGCTACTTTGAGAATATTTTTTTCTTCATCATCAATTTTTGACAGCTTAAATGCCAAGTGCCTTGGAGAGGGCCTCTTTGGATTGAGGTAACTAGATGTTCTGTTTGCTTCTTGGATTCAAGGATTTAGTTCTTTCCCTCAGTTTGGGAAGTTCTTATCCAGTATTTGTTTGAATACACTCTCTGATCCATGCTCCCTCTCCTCCTCCTCTGGCATTCTATAATTCTAATATTGCTTTTCCTGATGGAGTCAGATAGTTCTTATAGAGCTCTATCATTTTTCCTTATGATCAGATCTCTTTCTTCTTCTCTCTGTGTCATTTCTAGATTCCTATCTTCAATATCACTAATTCTTTCCTCCATCTGGTTGGCTCTGTTTTCTAAGCTCAGAAGTTTACTCTTAATCTTCTTAATTACATGCTTCATTTCCAGGATTTTTGATTGGTTCTTTTATAAAGTTTCAGTGTCTTTGGTAAAGTACTCGTTTTGTTCATTGATTTGTTTTCTGAGTGCATTGAATTGCATGTCTGTATTTTCTTACATCTTGAGTATTTTCAGAATTACAATCTTGAAATCTCTGTCATTTATATCACATATGTCCATGTGTTCTGGCTTGCATTCTGGGGATTTTTCACTTTCTTTCTGATCATTCTCATTACCCTGGTTATTCATGGTATTTGCTTTTCTCTTTTGCCTAGGCATTTGTATCTATCTATATTAATGAAGACATGTTTCTACTATTTTCCAGTAGATGTTGCTGAATTGCATTATATATTTTTTTACCTGTGATTTCCCAGTCTTGTCCTCCATGGCTTCTGTAAGATAGTATAGCCATGCTGTTTGGGGGTGGGTTTTGTTTTGTCCCCACTGTAATAGAGACCCTTGACCTCCAGGGGATCCCACCCCTATCACCTCCTGGGACTCAGTCACAGAGGGAAATAGTGGTTCTACTACAATAGCTCCTGGTTACAGATAATATGCTCCTGGACCCAACTCCAAGGGCATCAGGAGGCGAGTTTTAGGAGTCCAAGCAGTGGCAGGGCTGTGTGGTTGTTTCTCTGTCTGAAACACTACCACCCTGCCCGACAGTTGAGAGCCCCATGGCAGAATCCCATGCTCTGTCAGGCATTTGCTGACTGAGACACCGTTTGCTCCCTTGCTGCTCACCTGCTGGGTTGTCTCCCCCCCCCCCCCCCCCCCCCCCCCCACTGCTTAGTATTCAGTGCTTGCCACCACTGACTTCCTTCCTCTCCCAGCCTGACTGTGAGCTCCCAGCTGCAGGGCTATGTCTACAGGCCATCTGCACTTTCCTCCCTTCTCACCTCCCCATTTATTCCCAGTTGCCCAACTTTAGATTTTCCAATGAGCGGGTCCCTCAGGCATGAGCCTGTGTTGTGCAGGGATTTCTCTGTTGAATTATAGTTGGTTAACTTGTTGACGTTTTAGGGGGATGGGCCAAGAATTCTCTCACAGCGCCATTCCTTTTACGTCACTTTTGCCCCTATTTTTTTAATAGTAGCCTTTTAATAGTTTGTGCCTGTATATTTTCTTGCCTCTATCCTAGGGTTAGAGGGTATGTTTATGCTCTTTTCTTTCAGCTGCAATGGGTCTTAACCTGTGCCTGGGGTCAACCTGGTTTACTGCCCTTCCCAGAAAATTAAGGCTTTTGTTCCCAAGAGGAAATAAAAGTGGAGTATTCAGGTGGGGCTTTATGCTGTTCTGCAGTGGTTTCCATTCCACCACAAGGGAAGCTTTCTCTGGATCAGCATTTCTGATAGCATCTCTACTGACACTTGGATTGAAGAATGCTTTGTTGTTAGATACTAGTTTATTTATTGCAGAATGTTTTGCAACGCTCCTGGTCTCTAACCATTGAATACTAGCAGCATCCACCCAGGTATGGCAATCAATAATGTCTCCAAACTTTGCCAGATATCCTTTTGGAGGCTCCCATTTAGAACCACTGCTATAAATTCTCAACTAGCTCCTGGACCCAACTGAGAACCCAGGAGAAAAGCCTATGAGTTGTTGTGAATTCCCTTTGTGTTTGAAGATCCCCACAAACTCTATGTCCTCACATGAGGCCACATTCCGATTTTAGAAATTTGTTAACAGTTTTTTTTTTAATCCTCACCCAAAGATATGTTTTCATTGATTTTTATATGTACTAGTAGAGAGGAAGGGAGATGATAGATAGATAGATAGATAGATAGATAGATAGATAGATATAGATAGATATAGATAGAGAGAGATATAGATAAATAGGAAGAAAGAGAGAGAGACATTGATGTGAGAGAGAAATATCAATCAGTTGCACCCTGACCATGAATCAAACCTGCAACCTAGGCATGTGTCCTGACCAGGAATTGAACCTGCAGCCTTTTGGTAAAAGGGATGATGCTCCAACCAACTGAGCTTTTTACCTGGCCAGGGCTTGTTAACAATTTTTATCTGAACTCTTCTTACTGGCAAATGCTTGCATTTGTCACTCCTTGGAGGCATCAATTTTTTCCCTAAGTCACACCCTTTGTTCATGTGACAGGGGAACATCCAATTTTACTTCTCCTCTAGTGATAACTGTTCTTTAAATGATGTACCACTTGTTTCTATCAAACCACTTTTTTTGATTCAACTGCATATTTTACACAACATAATAAAGGGGTTTGAATGGTATTTCACAATTGTACTGAGTCTTATTGCATTCTGAATATTTGAGCAGGAAGATACTTACTATGCAACTTACTGTGAAGGGAGAGAAATAGTTTTCCTTTCTGAAAGTTTTCTGAGCATATATTATGTTAATAGAGGCACCCTGTGCTTTTTGGCTTGTACAGTTGGATTATATGTCTGCAAAATAAATTTTTGTTGACAATAACATGAGCAATTTTATAAATTGCAAACATCTTAAGGACAAATATTAACTATTAGATTAATAACAAATTCAAGGAAACAAAAGAAAATAGATTTTAACTTCACAAACATTCCCAGAAATATATATTTTTTGAATTAGTGTTTAGTCATGGGCTGTGGAAAAACAAGCAAGTCAAACTTCAATTTCTATTAATTGGCTAAATTTTTCTAATTTTGATTTTTTCTTTTAAATCATCTTACGTATATTTCTTTTATTGTAGGAAGTAATCAATATATTTTTAAAATATTTTACTTCACTCTTTCAAAAAATTAAATGTTTTAAAATGAACACTAGAAGGACTAAAATCTATTGTTTTTCAATTTTGACAGATAGCCACATAAGAGTTCATGTGCACTTTGTGGAGTGACTCTTAAAAACTATGATGGATAGCTCTGAATAAAAAAAAAAGTGTCATGTGTATAATTTCTGCATGATGTACTTTGTTTTACTGTTGAATACTGATAACCACTTCAAAAGGGCGAATTCCAAGTTTAAAATTAAAAGCTCATTTGGTGTATGTTTATAATAATCTAATAAATACCAGTACTGTCACTTTTTAAAACTTTCTAATTTATTATCATCATCTGCCACAGACTGTATTCTAGTGTAGTATGCTTCTCAACTGAAATAATATCAAATGACAGAGCTTGTAGATTGAATTTGATCATTTATTGCATGACTCTACAGAGTTTTCAAAATGCTAAAGACACATTTCCTTTTGTTAAAATTTGTGTATTCCATGTCTTAGCTGGATAAAATTCTCAACATTTAATTTGCTTGGTCCTTAAGTACATACATTTATTATTGACTTGATCAGATACTAGAGGCCCAGTTCACAAAATTCATGCACTGGGCAAGAGGGTGGTGGGGGTGGGGCTCAGCCACCTCTCACAGTCCTGGACCCCTCGTTCCTTATCACCTGCCTGCTCGCTGCTTCTTACCACTTAGCTTGCTGCTCCTTAACACTGCAGTGGAGGTGGGAGAGGCTCCTGCCACCACCGCTGTGCTCGCCAGCCATGAGTCCAGCTTCTGGCTGAGAGGTGTTCCCCCTGTGGGAGCACAATGACCACCAGGGGGCAGCTCCTGCATTGAGTGTCTGCCCTCTGGTGGTCAGTGTGCATCATAGCAACCGGTTGTTCTGGTCATTCCGCTGTAACGGTCTCTTAGGCTTTTATTATATAGACTAGAGGCCCAGTGCATGAATTTGTGCACCTTGAAAGGAACTGTGGGCCATGAGGCTGTGGTGGACACAGGGGCGGGTCTCAGCCCATCCTCAGAACCCCCACCTGGTCCCTCCTCTCTCTGTCAGCAGCCCTGCTCCCACTGCCGCCACTCCCATGCGCTGATGGTGCTGGCCCTGCTTGCACCCGCTGATGGCACAGAGCAACTGGGGCCGGCTCCAGCAGCAGGTGTGAGCAGGGCTGGCACTGTCACTGGGTGCGAATGGCAGCTTCTGTCCCAATCGCCCCTCAGGAGGAGGGGGAGGTGGAGAAGCCCTCAGGGGCAATTGGGGCTGGCAGCCGCCACTTGCACCCACTGACGGTGCCAAGCAATTGGGACTGGTGCTGGGCGCCGGCAGCAGGTGTGAGCAGGGCCGTTGCTGGCAGTGGGTGCGAGTGGCAGCTGCCAGCCCCGATCACCCCTCAGGAGCAGGGGTAGGTGGAGAAGCCCTGAGGGGCGATCAGGGCTGGCTGCCGCTATTTGGACCCGCTGGTGGTGCTGAGTGATTAGGGCCAGTGCCTGGTGCTGGCAGCAGGTATGACCACTGGGCGGGACCACGGCATGCTGGAGCAAAGAATTTTCAGTAAGCACTGGAGGCTTGCCTCAATGACAGCGACCTGCACCCTGCCTTGGTCTGGCACTCCCACTCACTTGCTCCACCATCCTGCCAGGGCCCACACCAGCCATGTTCCATGCTCTGCCACCTGCTGCCAATACCCGCCATGTTCTGTGTGCGCCCCCTGGTGGTCAGGGCACATCATAGCAACTAGTTGTTCGATAGTTCGGTTGTTTCACTGTTTGGTCTATTTGCATATTAGGGTTTTATATATCTAGATTGTCAATTTGTGACAGTTGCAAAACTGGATCCTAATTTTTAAAAAGATAAACATACTATGACTACCTAAAACATGCAAAAGCAAGTTTTCATCATAACTTAAATACAATTTAATTGGTCACATTTTTGGCATAAGAACAGAAACTTTAGGCTATCAAGATTAAGTCTGAGGTTTTCCTAGAGATTACTTTTTCAAAACATTTTGTGACTATTCAGACTCAGTTTAGTTGATGTTGGGCTAAATAAACAACAACAACAATAACAAAAACAAAACACCAAATCAAATCCTATTGACTCTAGGCTGGGATTTTTTTGGTACCATTACATAGCATTACAGCAATAAGCTCTTCATCCCCAAAGTGCTTAATATGTGTTATGGTTGGGCCAATTTATTCTAGTTTTCAAGTATTATTATTTTCTTTTTCAGAGGAACTTGATTTAAATTTGTGCATTGCCAAGGGCAAGGAGCCAAGAACATGGATAGAGAGGTAAGATTGATACAACAATAATCCCCTCTATGACTTTTTTCCCTTTAAAAGCAGCCTTTTAAGCTTTATTTTTCATAATAATATCCATGGAGAGATAGTATAAAAGTGAGTAGAAATTTAGCCTCCTTTGTAGCACTCACGGGTAAAGAGGATGATTAACGAGTGTAGCAGACAATGTCATAGCAAAAGAGAGTCCATAGAACTTAAACAAAAGTGCATTCAGAATTTCCAAGGATTCCCAGGATCCATAGTAGGCCCTCATTGTGCCTGTCC
Source organism: Eptesicus fuscus (assembly GCF_027574615.1). NCBI lineage: Eukaryota > Metazoa > Chordata > Mammalia > Chiroptera > Vespertilionidae > Eptesicus > Eptesicus fuscus. The sequence continues at coordinate 85,629,963 of NC_072481.1, forward strand.
ACTGTTTCTATTTTTTGAGTAGATTTATAAACACAGCACCACATATTTTCATGTGGCTTATTGCCCAGGGCAGAATTAGATTTACTGCACTGAAACTGTGAAGCTTGTGAGTTTTGGGCAAGGGCTACAGTGAAGTAAGTAGTGTAATTGTTTTTGTGGAGTGACCGTGGGACCTCCTCTGTTCTGAATTACACATGGCTCAACCCTTTGACCTAACCAGATTCAGCAATGGCTGGCAGAACTCCGAAAGCTGCGCTGAAAGGGTCCATCACTGACAAACTGGAATGTTATCTGTCAGGCAAGATGTGGGCCAACAACCACATAAAACTATCGTAATTACTAGCGAGACCACGTTGTGACCACCTCAACTTCATTTAACCCATCATCATATCATCATTACTTCAGCATGAAGCACCAGGGTGGGAAAATTTTGGAAGCCAAATGTAGCATGGATAACTTTCATTAACAGACATTTTACTAAATTTTGGGATCATCTTCAAGGATATTTTGCCAAATTATCCAAACATATTATTATGATTTTTAAAAAATACGTAAGGTTTGAGAAATGCTATAAGCTATAATTAAAGTTTTTCATCTCAATGAGTTTAATTTAAAGTATTTACAAATAGATAATAGCCCACTGATATATTTCCTCAAAGGAATTAATGCTAAGGGTTATGCAGAGAAATTCTAGTAAAGGTTAGAGAGAATTATATGTGCTGATATTTTTGCATTTATGGAGAATTTGTCTATATGTATAATTTTAAAATCATCCACTTGGAATTTTATTTTCAATTCAGTTGATTAGATTTTAAACGGCAGTACAAGCAGAGAACTTTGGTTTACTTTCAGGCACTTGACATTATTTCCCAAACTAGTCATGTTTCTGAAACATGTCTGTAATTTTACACACACACACACACACACACACACACACACACAATTTTACAAATTAAAGGCCTCTATGGGTATTTTACACTTACAACAAATGGGAAATAATTTAGCATTTACATTTTTCTTTCTCATCTGTGGCAACTTGGGTTTAATATTAACTCTATTCTTAGTTGCATGACATTTAAAATTTCTTTAGAGAATGAGCAACTTTAACTACATTTTTAAGACATTTTATTCTTTAACTCTAAGGACTCTAAAACATGAGCAGAGGTAGGTCTCTATGAGATCATTTACAAACGGAAAAGAAATCACTATAATACCCTATAAAGCCTCTCAAAAAAACGGCATTTAGCCCTACCTTTATTCTCATTAGCAGTAAAGCGTTTGCTCTCCCCATTATCTAACATGGAATGCTCAGAGCGGACAGGTGCAAATTGCAAGCTGTTTCACTTTGGCTGTTATCCCCTAAATCGACAAAGTAATAGACTGGGAGAACAAAAAGGTTCCAGCTCAAGCTGCACAAATGCAGTCTTAACAAGGACACACCAGCTGGCTAGGAGAAGTCAATGCAGAAAACACTAAATATTATCTTTATGCCACTTGCCAAGGAAAACGGCTTCAATAACACCCCTACTTTTTATGATTGAAATGATGTTCCTTCAACATTATTTGGCTTTATTGTGAAGGCGACACTATGGCGGAAGCAATGGCAACAGAAGCCCACATACCTGTTCCTGTTTAGCATCATTACTCTCCTCTCAGCGATTCAGGCATGATTAGCTTCCTGGAGGTGGACCAGATTGACAGGATTTTTATCTAGGTCTTTTTTTTTTTTTTTTCTTTTGGCTGACTCAAGCAAAGCCCCCAGAGCAGTGAAACAACAAAAAGAATCACCACCACCCCCTCCTTGCTAATGTATGAATCTGCTGAGCTAGTCTGCAGAAAAAAAAAACAACAGTTGTTCGTAGTAGAAACACCTACATTTACTTCATGGAAGAGACATGCCATGCCAATGTGTTTAGGAATCTAAGGAATGCGCTTCTGGAAAGGGATCCTAACTTGGTCTTTCCAAAGTTGCTTCTCTGTGTGACTTCACAGTGTGCACTGGAACTGCTGTCTGGAAGAAGTCACTTTAACTCCGAGGCCGCTGACAAGGTCCCACTGTGTGATCTTATTGTGCACTCAAGGGGAGGGAGACAGCCCCTGTTTACTCCTGGACAGAAGAAAACAGCTAGACACAAATGAGGGCTGACGGTTTCATGAAGCACAATTGGTTGATCCCAGATGCAATCTGACTGCCCCGAACTGAGCGATGATCTGTGCAGTATGCAGAATTCACTTTCTTGCTGGTCTGTGCCCAACAGGCTCGGAGCAGTGCTGCCTGCGCCCCTGGCCATGGCTTTGAGTGCAAACAGAGCTGAACACCGCGCTGTGGGACCCGATTCCTTCTGACAACAATCACATTCTTTTAAAAGCTTCATAGTTTTGCTTGTCATTGGTAATAAATGAATTTGTGGTGGTTGTTTGTGTTCACTGCTCTATCATAGATTTCTTTTCAAGTTGAGAATGTAGGAATCAAAAGATATTTGTTGGTTAATGAAAAGGGAAATATCGAAAACACTGTTGGTTCTTATAAATTTTAGGCAGTTTTATTCTTTTCACTTTAAACCACAAAATATTATTTGTTTTCATCCACACTACATATTATAGTTACATTTAATAGGATAAGCTTACAAAAAAAAAGATCTGATTTATCACTATTTAAGCATATATATATATATATATATATATATATGAAATGTGTTATCAGAAATTGCTCATTTAAGGTTAGATCATATTATATCAATTAAATAGCAGTGTGAAGGGAAAAAGCCAAAGAGTTTGCTCATAGTAATTTTAGTTAAGATTGTAAATATTTTACTTCATTTCAGAAATAAGCATATATCAATGAGAAGGAGGAAGATACTGATGACTAAATTTTGTTTCTTATTTAAAATTTAAAGTACAATATAGGTATTTAATAAGTTAATGTGGATATATTAAAAGTAATAACATTACTCAAACTAACTTAAGTCGTAATGAATGAAGGAATTGATTAAAATATGAGTGA